>NC_089979.1:54144261-54310978 GCF_036417845.1 Apteryx mantelli | reverse complement strand
TGTTGTAGGTCTATAAAACTCTAGAATATCAGAAACTATCTGAGTATCCTACTACTATCATTTCAAGTGTAGTCCTCACCTATATCCCACAGCACTGACACTTCATTTCATGGGCTATAGTCATCCACCGTGATCCTGGGCAGTGGTTGGTTTTCAGTTTGTGATGAGGACGCTTTAATACAGTCATACATAGCTGTTTAAATGTGTGCTAGTGGTATAAATTCTGATATATGATCAATGGACTATATGTTTCTGTGGTAGTCAGTTAAGCCAAAAGAATGACTTGCTCCTACCAACTCAAATCACTGGCACCTATGTGGCTAATATATATAGTTATATGTAGGTAGTACCATTTGAAATGCTCTCGGGTATGTGAGACATCCCCGTGGAATTGATAAATATGACACAGGACCTATAGGATATTTGCATCCTCTTGAAGCAATAGCTGGAGACCAGGACGGAATATTCCGTCCATCTCGGAAGGCAACTGAATTGGGCCTGGGCCTTAAATGCAATTCAAAGCATCTTTCTTTCATATAGACAACGAATTTCAGATGTGTTAATTTGAAGCTGAATTCCATCCCAAGCAACTGTGTCCATATTGCATTTTCTGCAAAATGGCCTCACAGACACAGGAACCATTTAGAGAATTATGAAGAGTAAGGAGAGCCATCCAGGCTTTGTCTTGTTTAGTTTATATGGTACCTTGTAGGAAAATGGCATTACTATGATACACCAAAGAGACTGGCTTTCAAGGGCAGGCCCTTGAAGGTTTGGTTTGAAGTAACTGAAACAGCTGCCAGAGCCCAGGTGCTGGGCCTGGGCTGACTGGTTAACTGGCTCTTAAGGACTGCTGCAATGTGGAGTACTGCGAGCAGAGGTGGCCAAGGGGACCAGGGGGCCCCAGGAGGCACTAGCAGGGCCTTGGCCGTCAGAGGCAGATGGAAATGACATGCAGGGGCTGCAGGCATGGCCCTAGCAGTTCAGGGGTGGGCGGCAGGAGGTGGCAGCAGCAGCTAGCAGGACTTTGTCCATTTAAGGGCCCTGAGCAGGGCCTTGGCATCTGGGGATAGTGAGTGGGGCCTTGACTGTTTCGGGGAGGTGGAGGCCCCAAGCAGCACCTTGGCCGTGTGGACATGGTGGGGCTGGCCAGCAGGACCTTAGCCCTTGGGGATGGCCTGAACTGTAAGTGGGGCTTTGGCAGCTGAGTGGTGACCAGAGGGACTTGGCCGGGGCAGCCGGCTGGGCTCTGGATACTCGGGAGCAGTATACTGTGCCTCAGTGCTTTAGCGGGGGCACGAGTTGGGCCCTCGGCTCTTGTGGGGGTGGGCTGCTGACAGGGCCTCAGCCGTTTGGGGGTTGCAAGGGAAGCATGCAGGGCCTCGCAGCATGGGGTGGTGGGGGCAGCCAGTGGGGCTTCGGCAGGGAGGAGGCGCTTCGCAGGGCAGGGCATGCGCAGGTGGCTCGGGACGCTGCTCTGGTCAGTGTTTGCTCTTGGTACTAGGAGGCTGCCCAGCGGGATCAGGCTCTGTTTTAATTCTTCTGGGATCTTCAGATGCAGGCTGCAGGGAGAGGCTGTTTCCTGATTAGGTGGTGTCAAGTCCTCATTCTGGCAGCAGTGGGGAGAGCTGTATAGCTGCCTGCTCCGTAGTTTTGTGACCTGAAGCACAGCTATCAAAAGCAATAGTTTGCACATGGAAGGCTGCTGGAAACTAATCAGGTTTGCTGATGACACCAAAGTGGGGGGACCAGTCGATGCGTTCAAGGGCAGGGCTGTTGTCCAGAGGGACCTAGATGGGCTGGAGGAGCGGGCCGGTGGGAGCCTTATGCAATCCAGCCAGGGACAGATGCCAAGTCTGGCATGTGGGAAGGCAGAGCCCCTGGCAACAGGGCACACTGGGGACTGACTGTCCGGGGAGCAGCTCTGCTGAAAAGGCCCTGAGGTCATGGAGGACAGAAAGCCAGAAGCTTGCCCTGGTAGCAAAGAAGGTTGTATGGCAATCCTGGGCTCTATTATCAGGAGCACAGCTAGTATATCAAGGGAGGGGATTATTCATTTTTACTAAGCACTCGTTAGGCCGCATTTTTTCAGTGAGCCCAGGTATGGGCTCCCCAGAAGAGGAGAGACATCGATAAACTGGAGTGAGTTCAGTGGAGGGCTGCAATCAGGATGGCTGAGGCTGGAGCACTTGCCCTGTGCAGAGAGGCAGTGGGACTTGGGCTGGTTCAGCTTGGAGACAAGACGGCTTCAGGGTTTCCTAACAGCAGCCCCCCAGCTCCTATGGGGAGGTTATGGGGCCAAAGAGAGGTGCATGGTGGGAGGACAAGAGACAATATTCTTTTGTGAAAATTAAATCCTACTTTGTTAAAAGTGAAACAAGGCAGACATACAAAAAGTAGAAAGAAAATGTAACAGTCTGACTTTACAACTGGAAATGTAACGCTTCCTCAAAATTAGGAAAGCCTGGAAGAAAAAAAGAAATTTCAAGGCATTCAAGGATTTTTATTTTTCTTCTCTCCCCGTCCCAGGAGAGCAAAAGCTTCTGGAGGTATTTAAGGAAACATTGAAATAGCTTTTCTTACCTTCTAATTAAATCCATACTTTATTTCTTTAATCACAAGAAATGTATTACAGATAACCCAGCATATTCTGCTAGCTATACTTGTGCAAAATTAAACAATTACTTCTGAATAAGGACAGACATGCATGAGACAAACGAGAGCTGCACAATGCAATAAGATACTGAATTTGCCTTTGTCACTATTCTACAATAGATAGTAAAAATAAAAAGGAAGGTAGAAAACATCAGTTTCACTGACTTGTGAAGAAAAAGAATGGTTATTTCAGAAATATTCAAAACAGTAGCTAAATAGGGACCTTGTGTTATGGTAGTGTTTCAGATAAAAATCATGTGTTTCAGGAAAAATTTTGGAAAATGAATATAATATTAAAACGTAGTTATCACAGAACAATATTAAAGATCATCAGTAAATTTGATGTATTGTGTATGAATTCTGAGAGCAAGCTTTGAATGAGCTCTGGAATGCAGAATCTTGCTTTGTTCTGTAGCGTCAGCTAATTGCATACTTGTAGGGCAGAAAGGTGGCTGCAGTTTCTATCTACACCAGAGGCCATGTGGTCATAGCACCTAGCTGGTGGCCTCCTTCCTAGAAAAGCCTGAGGTGTGCAACAAGGTAAGGTAGGATGCTAGAGCGTGTGTTGCTCCAAGAACAGCCTGGAACAAGTTTTAGAGTATGTTCACAATGTGGCAGTTCTTTCCCGACAGCTTAGCAAAAAGAAAAACTGTAGTGGAACGTGACCAGGACATGTACTGGTAAATGATATCACGAAAAACACTTTGCTTAGTTGCATCAAAATCTTAAAGGATATCTGCAAGAACATAATGGCTTTCAATTATACATAAAGAATATAGGTAAGCTGGTATTAATGTGAGAATTAATTTTTTTAGTGCCATTGGCCATATCCCAATATTATGGGATATATAATCCCATATTGTACTACTACTGACAGTTTTCTAACTATTGTTACGGTGTCTTATGCCAACCTGAGAAGTGTGCCATTATAGTTTCTAAAATACTCGATTACAGCAGTACTATTATTTAATATATTTGGAGTTTTTTCCTTGTAGGAAATAAGTAGTGTAAAATTGGTGATTGGTAAGACTTTATGACAAGATGCTTTTTATTTTGCTTTTTAATATCAAATTTCCATGCCCTCAGATATAAAATTTCTCTAGTTATGTGTGTTTTTTAAGCTACCACCTCTGAAGTTTGTTCTGATTGAACCTCGCACAGATTAATTGTGCTGCCTGTCAACAGTAGAGACTTGTGTAAACATACACACCATTATATTGGTTCTGGAGAATGCATGCAGAAGGGTAATTCATGTATTTGTAAACAGTTTAATACATAAAGGAATTCTTTGACACTTTCATCATCTAGTGAATTGGGGGAACTGAACATTTTGAAAATGTTTATTTATAAATAATGATTAGTTCTAGCTGGGAATTTTGCTTATGTAAGTATATATGTTTGATTTCTGTTTGATTTCTTGTTCCTCTAATGCATCTTTTATGTACTGTTTCGTTTTTATTTGCTCTAATGCATCTTGACATTTGCTTGAAACATTCTCCAGCAGAAACATTTCTGACTCTTCTCAGATAACTGAATGTTACCTTTTAATCCTGGATGACATATCTTCATAGAAAATAACCTAGAATAGTGATGTGTATGTTTAAAAGAAAAAGGTTGAGGGGGGAGTTGTTTTTGTTTGTTTTCCCGAGGGTAGACCAGCACTGCTCAGGTGTGACTGATGCCTTGGAGAAGGTATCATCCTAATCAGAGTGGTATACAAGCGTGTATTTCCAAGACTTAAAGGAAAGTTAGGGAGGGAGTTGTAAATTAATAATAATTTTGCTAATACTTACAATGTGTGATACAACAGGATGTATCTTAAATAGAACCAATTACAGTTCTAATGTTATATCTTGCTGGCACTGAAGGTATGTTTTGTATCTACTTAATTGCAGAATGGAGCAATTTTTGCATGACATATATGGGAAGATGAGGCTGCTGGGGTTTGGCCACTTGTTTGGAAATGGTATGGCAACATTTGCAAGCTATTCTTTTTAGTGCTGTTCCAGTTAAATTATTAAAATAGTCTCGGAATTACCTCTTATGTCTTGCTGAATCATGGCCGGTGGCTTCCAAAGGAGAGGGGGTAATTACTGTACATGATCAGCTTCTGAAGTTAAAATATGGAGGTTTCGTAGTGAAGTTTCACTGCAGGCAAACCTTCCAATTGGAGAGTGGCATAGTGCTTTCACGCGTGTTTAAAAATGGAAAGCATTGCTTTTACAGTGTTTCCTTGCGAACTTGCAAGTTGAAATGGACATGAGGTCTTCCAGCTCCAAAATTATTAATTTGACAGGTGTTAATACCTTTGAAAAAGAACAGCTTTTTAATATGGTTTTGGCATGCTTCAGTTTCAGCACTTTACATCAAGTCATTAAATATTTCTGATGGTTCTAAATTGTTAAAGGTCAGCAAAACTGGTAAATCATTACATCTTTAGGAGTAGTGATATCTTGAAGGATAGTAGTTTTGCAAGCCTTAGTCCTGCTGTATATGAAAAGACGATGTTTGTAATGTGATAGATCCCCTCTGAGAATATAAAAATACTAGCTTTGAATCAGTAGTCAGTGCATGACCCAATGATATAACAAAAGTATTTTGAGCATTGGAATGTTAAAATTATAGTCAATAGCATTACTAATCTTGAAGTAACAAAAACTGAAGAGAATATAATGAGCTAATGGTAATTGAAAGGAGATTAACAGCTGTGTGTTTTGTTCAGTAGTACATAAGTAGACTTTCTCCCTTTTTGCTCATTTATTCCAAACAATCTCCTTTCTGAGACTGACCTCTCATGGCAGCTTTACCTTGTTTAACAAATGAATGTCACCAGAACTGCTTTAATTGTATAAGTTCTGCTCATGAGCAGTGAAATTGAACCCTGGGTGTATCTTGGGAATACAACTCTGACTCTTTTGAAATACACTGAAGTTTTTTTTTTGAGAGAAGGATGTTTCTAACCATACTAAAAACACATGGGTAAAAAAATCTTCAAGGCTGGAAGGCAAACTCAAATTTGGTAGTTTTATTTCCAGCAGCTCCAGCAATCATCACGGGAACCCTTGTGGATGGTAGGCTGAAAAGAAATTAGATTTGCTTCTGTTCTTAGAAGAACACTGAAACTTGCACTTCCTGCCATAATATGTCACTGAGAGAAAAATTATTTTCTACTTAAAGTATTTTTGTCAGGAAATACCAAGTCATTGAAATATTCTGAGCACTTCTATTCCTCTTTCTTTTTGTACCTAAATTTGGTACTGTTGCATTGTCATTAAGTCTGTACTTTATCCCTTAGATTGTGACCAAGTTATCCTTTAATTTTCATTCTGAGTGAGCTTTTGATATCATAGTTGTTGATCATTTGCTTATTCTTATGATTTGTTGTTTCTCCTGGGTTTTCAGCATCTCTGTGTAGTGTTGCAATAGGGCAGTGGGGAGGGAGTTTGGGGGAGAAAGTAGACAGTTCCCTGGAAATCTCTGTTATTATAGTATTTTTGTGACTTGCAGAAAGTGGCTATAGTGTAGCTTTCAACTATGGTTCTGATCTTTTAAAGCCTTTAAACTGTAAATTAACTAAACTAAAAGCATTCTGGGCTTCTTTTCTTGTGGTTTCTTAAAGCCAGCACAGGAGGTTGCCCTTGCAGCAAATTATTTACCTTCTCAATAGACAGATCAGGCAGGCAATAGCAAATGGTATTACTGATTCATTCAAACCATTCTTTTTTTTAATCACAGATAAGTGTTCAAGCTAACTCAGAGGGTAAAGAGCTGTCTCTTCAGTCAGTCTATATTATGCTCAGAGTACTACGTTTGTGTAAAAACTTTGCAGAATGGGATCCCGCAGCAGCCCTGTTATAGCCATTTTCGCGGGACGACCGACTATCTTACAGTCCCGGACCGTGTGGGTTTCGTGTGGCGCGAGGGAGGGGAGGAGGGGGAGAGGAGATTTACTGCATGATTCCGCAACTTGTTTCAAAGACCAAAATTTACTACAGAAGCTGCAATGGTGCAAAGCAAGAATTCTTGTTAACAGAAACTCAGCTCAACTAGAACAGGTATTTCTAATGACACTAAGAGTTATGCTAACAGTAACTACTTAGTAAACAGAAAAGGATAGCTAATTTACACCAACTGTAAATACCCAAACGAATGAACTAGGCAAACCAATTCTGATCGGTCTTACCCACGCGTTGCCTCAGCGGCCAACGCACACATTTAATCCCAGGGAAGTAACTGCGGGAGGGCGTCCCCGTCCCGAGGGGCTCCGCGAGCTGGCAGACCCGCTGCCACCCGCGAAGAGCCCAAGGCGGCCTCCGGGGCCAACCTCTTCCTACCCTTCAGGGGAAGGTGGAGGTGGCGTCGCTAGGCCAGCTGCCGTTCTCTTCACGCAGGCGCAGTCCCTGGCTCTTGGCTGCTGCAGGCTCCAACTCTCCTCCGTCCTTGTTATGACCATGGCACCCACGGTCACGGGTTGGGGGGGGGTGGCCGAGCACCCCCAGCGGCAGGCTAGCTGCCTCGCGCACCCTTCAGCACTGAAGAAAGGAGTCTGAGTGACTGCGAACGACTGCTTGACTCTTGCAGTGGGGTCCCAAGGAGAGATCCCGTAGCTGGGCTACGAAGGAGTTAATTCCAGTCCGCAAGGGGGCCCCAGCAGTGGAAGCAGGTGTTATCTCTCAGGGTCCTGATGAGGAGGAGACGGTCCTGACCACAGCAATTAACACTGCCCCAGCGGTGAGAGGAGGCTTTTGTTTCTCAAGGTCCTGGGGGCCCAAGCAGGCCTTGTCTCAAAGTCTTGACATCCTCCCTTTTGGAGCGTAAAACACAGGAATTCAGGCTACTTGTAACTGGCACCAGATGTGTATGGGGGGGAAGGGGAAGCTGGGAGCATCCCCCCAGAGCCATTAAGTACTAATACTCCCTATTGCTTATACACTGTGTGGATTTCACTGAGTAAAAGGCTGTTCTTTCAGTAGATATGGATGGAAAGCACCTGAAAGAGCCATCTTTATTAGGAAGAGAAAGTTAAAATGCATGATAACTGTTATTTATAATCATCCTTATGGAAATTAGTAGTATAGCAACCTGCTGACTGAGCGAATTTAAAAGGACCTGTTTGAAATTGGCTTCAGTTCCACAGCTCAGATCTTTTCCATGAATCTAAATGTGGAGAAAATGGTCAGTATCCATCGTGGAGCTCCTTTGTAGTTAGAATTTAGTGATTATTGGATTTGTCAATCTAGGGTTTGTAAATTCTATTTAAGAACTTAAGAAATGTCCTACAGGATTAGACCGGTGGTCTGTCTAGGAGAACATATTTTCTGCAGGCCTTTTCCTTTGTATTCTCCTGGCATCCAAAATGCTTGTGTTGGGGATACCAGCGGATTGTACTTGCCTAGTCCTTCTAGTATCAATTTATGGATCCATTACCTGTTATGGATTTGAATTCACAGTTTCAGCCTTCTGTAAGTGGCTGCTTTCCCTGAACAGTAAAATGTCCAAGAAACGAGGAAAGATTAACATGTAACACGGGCATGTTTAGATTCTCAATGGTAAAATGCATATACAGAGGACTGAAAAGAAACCTGCTGAAGTTTAAAGGAAAGAAGATTTTGCAACAGTATAAAGAACCTTGAGCAGAGGTGGGCCAATCCAATGCTTATGGCCTTAGAATGCTTTAAAACTAGATTCTGAATTTTGGGAAGTAAGTACATCTGTGTGATTAAAATGAACAAAATCAAGAATAATCAACAGACTTATTCTTACTGTTTCCTTAAGTATGCAATAGAATTGGGAAAATAGTCTAAGAAAAATGTTCTTTGTGGCATGTAAGAATATGGATTTTATTCCTTACGAATAACTTCAGTCCTCTATGTGCTTTGTGGTGATGGAAAATAATTTGTATTTTTTCTGATGACTGGATATCCTACTCTTTGGAGTGATTATGAACATTAGCAGTGGCTATTGTCATCTTTTCTCATCAGCAGACAATATTTTGATCATGAACTCATACGCTGCAGATGCCTTGAACTATGCAAAGTTCAGGCTGAATGCTTTGTTACTGGTGTCTGTAAGGTAGTTGAAAATAGTATTTTGTGAATCACGTTTTCTGGTTGTTAGTAAAAACTTTAGTTAACTACAAAATGCATAATGTGTACTGGACATGTATAACTTCCCAGGGATTGTTATGTGACATAAGTTTTTTAATCTTAATAATTTAAGTGATTTTCTGCTCTGCTGAATACTGTGGTGGTATGTGTTGTTTAGGGCCTGATTTCAACAAACCACTTTTCCTGGACTATTAGTACATGTTTAAACAAATTTAAGTTAAATGTGTTTAAATTTAAACATTTTAAAGTACTTTGGTTAATTGTGGTCTTCTCTCTTAAAAAAAAAAAAAGAAAAGAAAAGAAAAAGGAAGAAACCAATACTTGTTTTTTCACAAATTCAGGGTGTATTTGTGTTTTTTGATAGTATTAACATTGTGGGGGAAAAGGGAAAAAACTCCTAATAAGACTAAGATCACATATAGTCTAAGAAATTTTTAGGGTTTTTTAATTGACCTTTATTCAACTACCTTTATTTCTAAAGAATAAATGTCAAAAAGGTTGTTGTTGTTTTCTACTGAAGGGATATGATGTGTAGTAATAACTTGCATCTTTTCATCCTGCCATGTCATTTGCAGTGTGGTAAATTATGTTAGAAGTTTTGATAGTCTTAGCTGTAGTGTTGCACATCTGAGTGTGACAGCAGTTAAGTAAAAAAGGGTGGTAGAGCATTTCTAGGCAGTGTTAGTCTGGATATGTCAGGATGCTGAAACTCTGGACTCACAGATCAAAATGCGAACATCAAATTCAAAACATGAGTATCAGTTATGACTTTTTTTTTCTTTGTCTTGATGGAATAGGTGTGAGACCATTTGCATAATGAAACACTTTTTAGTATTAATGTCTGATAAAACTGAGCTGCAAGAGATTTAAGATGCTCTCTGACCATGTGAGAGTTGTCAACTTGCTCTGATAGCTGCAGCTGTAAGTTCTACTGTTGATATGAAAAGAAATAGAAAAAGGAAAAATAGTGTACTTATAGTAAACAATAGCAATGTGATGTTGCTGATAGCCAGTGAGAAATATTATACCTGTGAAGTTAGTTTTATAGTAAATATTTACTGTTGTCTCTATCTTCTATAGTTTCCTATATTCTGCTAATTTTTAACATACCAGCACCTGAGTTTGTAGTATGCTATTACTGGGCAAAACCTTTTTACACTTGAACTATTTTTTGACTATTTCATGGCTTAATTCATGTCTGGATTAGTCACAAGTGAGGTTGCTAGATTCAGTGTACCAAAATTTGCAGCCCTATTTTGATAGATTCCCTTTTCAGTAGCCTTATTCACTTATTCAGTGCTGAACACTGAAGCTGCAATCCAGCGTTCCCAAGAACATAGGGTTTGCCGAATGAGTGGTTTCACTTCTGCCCACTTCCCTGCCTTAGTGTTGTGTCTGCAAATAGTGCAGTGGGAAAGCACTGAGCATAAATAATGAGATACAGAGATCACATGTAAAATTAAAATCTAAATTAACTGTACTACCTCTGTATTTTGGGGAGTCTTCTTCAGACTTATGCCTGTGTCCCATTAAAATTCTATCTCAAGAGTCTGAGGGTGAATTTTGGCATTAATATTAATTATGATATGGGGCCCCAGATCTCTCCTAATAGTGTGCATACTTATAACTCTCCGTCTTTATATTAGAGTGCCTTACTGTTCTTTCAAATTGCACAGTTCTAGAAAATTGAATTTCATGTGAGCATCTGCTGCAGTTAATCTCATACTATACACTTTCCTAGAAGCTTTTGAAAATATTTTTATATGTCAGTAGAAATAAGCAATGCTAAGCAAATTAATCTCACAGAAGAAAAAGCTTCTGAAGAAAAATATAGAAATTAAAATATGAATTCATCAGATTGGTAGTGACAGTGTAAATTGGTCCCACTGAGTTATGTATGTTTTTCTGTTATTGAAATCTTTGTGTTGGATAATGGACATATTTACTGACCCATAAAGAGTGTGAGGTCCTACAGAAATTAGAAGAATGGTGTGTGTGTGTGTGTGTGTGTGTGTATGAAGAATCTTCCAGATTTTCAGTGTTGTTTTTTTGTTGTTGTTTTGTTTTTTTGTTTATTTTTATTTAACATTACAGTTGGAGTGAACAGCATGAAGAGAAATATAAGCCAGTTCAGGGATTCTGAGATTCTGAGCAGCCAAGTATCGGCCAAATCCTGTGTGAAACTTTAGAGGAGCACTAGGGCTTCTCTACATTGTGCCTATGGGTATGTGATTCTTTGGCATGTTGCACAAGTTCCCAGAAGTGACTCTCCAACCCCAGGAACATGGGAGCGAGGAGCACAGGGGCCACTTCGTTGTTCCTGTCTTATGAGGTTTTCCTGGCAAGGGTAATTCCTAACTATTGGGTAATTGAATTCAAGGGTATTTTGCTGTTACAGCAGCATAGAGCAGCCTCAGCAATCCCAGGAATACAGTGCATATAGACTATTATGTAAGAGAAGGAATTGTAAAATATTTTCTCCATTCATGTACCATTACAACCTTGGCCACCTTAACTTCCTGAGCAAATGTCTCCTAAGGATTAAAATCTCCTATTTATTTGCTAATGGATAGATCAGGCTATGCAGAAACATGAATAGCACAGAACCCCACAATGGCCCTTGTGGTATGTGCGTCTCATTTTGCAATATGCCGTTTGCACACTCCATACTATTGCTTTTAATTATTTCTTATAGGGAGATGAAATAAAAATACAGGATGCCTTTTATTAGCCTAACTCATACATAGAAGAATTAAATTTGAACAGGTTTTCTCAAAGAAAATCATTTTGACAGTCATTTCTTTTATTTTTACAAAGTTTCCTAGTAAAGGGCATTACAAAGTCCTTAATAAAGTAAAGCTGACTTCATGGTGGATGATTGCTAAGCGCTGAGTGTGAAGCCAACACAAGTTTCATCAGTAGCTGATGTTCCTGCTAGAAGCCATTCATATTTAATTGCAGTATTACAAGGAAAGATCTTATGTTTTATCACTCCGAGTCTAATCCATTGATTTGTTTCATTGATAAAAATAGTTCTGAGACAAAATTCTGCAATAAAGAAATAAGCTTTGTTATGGCTTGAAATTTTTGATTTATTGTCTGGGAGGATAAAGCTTCATAGCAGCTTTGGAGAATGTATTTGTTTACGTTTTCCACCTTTTTTACCTTGGTAAGTAATATCAAGCATCGCTGAGAGTTCAAATGAAATAAAAGCTTTCTAGACTTATTTTTGCAGGTGCCTCTTCCATTTTCTGCCAAGTCTTTTACTCATCTCTACTTGCAAATGGTACCAGAAGCTGGCGTGTGTTGTGGATTCCACTGTGCAGCTCCTGTGTGCAACAAAGAACTGGCTCTTCTGCTTCAGCTGAGTGCATCCATGCACACTAATGCTTCTAACTTTAAGAAAGCTCTCTTTTATGATTGACTGTACAGCATTATATAATCTCCATTGGATAAGTTTTAGTTTTCTCGCTACTGTATTCAGCGTGCATTATTCTCACCCCGGAAGGGAACTTCCATCTTCATCTTATTTGCCAATCTTTCCAGCTTGATGGTTGCAGTTTTGATTACAATCTACACCTCATTTAACCTGACTGTCCTGAATATATGCCAGCAAGCAGTGGTGTGGGGTTTTTTTTGTTTTGTTTTTTTACAATATTTTCTTCCTTAATTCAACATGTCACGCTTTGCTTGGCAGAATGGTCTAGCAAAATTCATATTTTTCAGTCTATAACTGTAAGATCCGAAGATCTGCAAGGAGGAAATGTAATTCCCCTCCTTCCTATCACAAGTCTGTCATACTCTTCCCCAGCAGATTTTCATTTTAAGTATAAAACTTTAAAGTACTTTGCCTTTTCTGTCTATCAACTTTTAACCAAAGCACTTTGTCTCTTTTCTGCCTATGAACTTTTAACCAAAGACCCATAAAAGGACTGGCAAGGAGGAATGACTGGTTTTCAGGGAAGGGGACGAAAAGAAGTTGAAGGAAGTAACAGCCATGAAAAAAGGTGAGGCTGAGTATAGTTTAGCAGAGTGTAGCTATTTATAGAAAGACCCTTTCAGTGCTAAGGTTTATTGGTAATCTTAAAGTAAGAATATCTTCATGGCAGCCTCATTTGGGAAGGATCAGTGCATGAACTTTATCTTTGGAGCCAGGTGACATTCTTCAAGCAATGTCTAGCATCTGAGCCAAGGAGGGATTTTTTGCAGGTTATGTCAAAGGAAATACACTTTCTGTCTGTGTTTTATGAGAAGCACTGGTTTGTAATAATATTTATCATCATTTTGGCAACTGCTTGGTAGTAATTCTATCAGCTTACTTGTTTTGGGAAGCCCAGCTCAGCAAAGTAATAAATAAAATGGACAGTGCTGTGACAAAGGCCAGCAAGATAATAGGAAGGTGTCTCTTTGAATTCTTTTCATATTGATGGTTCCTCATTTCCAGCTTTGTGTAAATAATGAGAAAAAATTAGTAATGACTGTCACTTTTCATAATGGAATAGAGCTTGTAAATATATTAGAACATCATAGGCTGTTCTATTCCTTCCAAGACAGGGTGCCTACTTTGTTACCCTGTACACTTAGCTCATTGTTTTTCTTTCTCAAGGGTAGTTACTTTGCTTTTACAGGGTTTTGAAAAGGTAGGGGGAATTACTTTCCCAATAATTAGTTAATTGCAGTAAAGACAGAGAAGTGATTCTTAATTGCTCAGCAGAACATTTTGATTTGGATGAAGAGCATGAACTTTAAGTAACACTTTTTTTTTTTTTTAGAGCAATAGTAATAATAACACTAGAAATTATTAGATTGAAAGTATAAAAATCCAATTTATTTTCTAACTTTTTTTAGTTCTCTAGTGCAGTAGAATAAAAGTCACTTCTAGTATTTTCTGAATCTTTTGTCATTTTGTCTGGGTAGTTCAGAGACTAATTTACCCTTTTAGAAATGTCACAGAGTATATTTTTCTTTGCATTACTTTTTTAATTCTTCTGATTTAAAGATAATAAAATGTTGTGGGCAAACAGGGATGTGCTACATCCCTTTAAGCTGCACAAACCTTCATAACCCTTGCAGAGACTGTGTATTTGTGCTGTACGTACAAGCAGGAAATTGGTCTGCCTGATTGGGAGTGCAAATGAATTTATCTCCTTTCAGTAAGTTTTGCTTTGAAGAATTCCATAAAACAATGCCAAAACAAACGAACTAACACACAGGCTGGTAGGAGGACTGTCCATCAAAAGGTGTAACTCTCATGTCCTAAATACAACATGATATAGAGGAATAAGTTTAGGTAGATTGTAGACCTCCTTCTAGTCATTTATCTGTAATTAGAACTTATCCCTTACAGAGAAATACTAACAAGAACTCATGCTGATAAGTGTTCACAGATAAAAAGGAAGCTACATAAAATGCAAAGAATACTGACAAACCCAACTGCAGTAAATACTTGATCAGTGTTACTGTTCCAAATATGAATAAAATAGGTGACTAGTGCTGGGGTAAAATTCTCCCTGCTTCCAAGTGCAGTGTAGGGATGAAAAGCACACCTAATATTCCCTCTAAAATGAAATGTACTGAGTAGGGCATTTCATCAGAATGTGAATTAGAGTCTGTATTATGTTTTTAGAATCCATATTTCTCAAATATCTATGTAACTTAAAGTATTTTTTTAATTTAAGAACAGATAAGAACGCCCCACAATTGAAAGAATATACACAGCCAAGCTAATACAAGGAGAAAAATAAATGCAAGCAAACACATAACGTGGGCAGAAAAAACAGAGCAGCCAGCTTTATACCTGTGTCCTTAGTATCCACCCTTTAAGTCCTCATACACAAGCATTCAGCACGCAGTGCTCACTTTCTCATCCTCAGTGGAGAAGCTATTGGAAGGGGTGTGACTGGCTTCACACTTACTTGTGTAGTCGCCAGCAGAGCGGAGCTAGCAAAGCTTGAGATTGTTTGGTGCTGCAGCTGTCAGCAGCAAATCTCTATCCTCCTCATGTACAAAGGAATGGGAAATGAATTGTGTCTTGTTTCTGAGCGTTGAAGCAATGTCATTGTCTCTTGCTAATATAGGCCATGTCCTTGGAATACAGCCTGGTATGCAGCAATCAGCAGGGGGATATGAGAAATCAGTGTAGGGCAATATACATCAGAACTGACAGGAACAATTTTAATGGGACCATGGTGAGGGACACTTGAGAAATGTGTGAATTGTATTAATAATGTCATTATTCATGTCTGATCCAATAATATGTGCTTATTCAGATGATCCATTTTTAAGGTAAAAGCCTCACATCTTATGTAAATATGGTATTAGATTTCAAGAACCTGTTGGAGATGTTCCAAAGTCTTCCTTTAAGTATCTAGCCAAATCTGTCTTAATAAATCCAAACAACCCAGTATGTTTTCAGCATGCCTTGCCAAAAAAGAAACCCAAACAAACCCAAGACAGAAGAAACAGGGTGGTTTTATCCTGCTGGGCTATGACAGCACGCCAAGGCATGGACTTACCACAGCTCAATGAAACAAAGCAAAGGCTCACTTATGGCATCCCTTTTGTTAGCAGGGTTTCACAGAGTGTGAGACCGGACTAGGTAATTAGTATGACTTCCTCTCTATATATTTTATTATATTTCATCCAGATACTCTTCTGTTAAGACAAATGACTTTATTCAAACAAAAGCATTTCCTTCCCTCAGAGACTAAGCTTTGGGTTTAGAGAATTGGTAGGGAATTATTTATATAAGACACGCTAGTGCCTAGATGGTCCTAGCAGGCAATCAAAGTCCTGTGGTGCAGAAGGTGGCTGAGGAAATGGTTAAAAATAAATAAATAGAAAATAGGAATAAACCTAAGCACGGGAATATAATGGTTCTGTGCTGTTTTATACTGAGGATCTGACCAGAGATTGGATGATGACATAAAACTACAGAAGTTGACATGCCAGGGTTACACAAATGTGAGTTGAAAATATGCTGATAGAATATCTAGTTTCTAGGTGGGTGTTCTTTCTTTTGATAATCCTGTTTTCGTTTCTTATTACAAGATGTGACATCTTGAAGGAGAAACCTAGATGACTACACCTATGTGTTTTATGTGTTGAGTGATTTTAGAATGTTCTGAAAGGAATTCAGGTATAAAGTCTGGAGGGTTTTTTGATAAGTCCTGAAGAATCAAGTATTTCAAAAGGTGTCTGTAGGTATAAGAAACAAAGTGAGTGAAGATAACGTAGAGAATAAAAGCATTCTTATTTTAACCAACAATTACGTTTTAACAATTTTTTCTGTTACAGTTTTTGAATATAAAGTAAGCATAGACAAATACCCATGACTGTACAATGACATTGAAAGACAGTATGTTGTTACTCTGGGTATGGAAGTATCTTTGTGTTGTACATCTTTTTATTATGTGTATCAATATGTGTGCACCTGTTCTGATGCATCAGATCAGAGACTCAGAAGCTTTAATTTAACAGTTCTTAACATCTCCTATTTACCAGGCTGGTAAATTAGTAAAGGCCACGTTTTGCTTTGATGACAAGTGCTGATAAGTTCAGTAAGAACCCCCTTGTATAAGGTAGGATAAAATTTATACCTAAGCACTACTGAAATACTTAAAAATTCCCTGAATACTAGTGCTCAAGAGGTCACTTAATTACATTGTGGTTACAGAGATAAACTGAATATAAATGCAGTCCGTATTTAAAAGATGTTGTTGGAGGATATTTGCAGTTATTAAAAATATACCCTACAAGGACTAAAGTTTATCTGAAACACACAGAAATTGATGGTTCTAATTCTTAAATTTCTTTTCAAATGAGCAAAGTTGGTCTAGACAGATTCAGATTTTTAAAAATTAGTAGAAGAATAAACATAACCAAGATTCCCTCCTTCCCTCCTTCCCTCCTTCCCTCCTTCCCTCCTTCCCTCCTTCCCTCCTTCCCTCCTTCCCTCCTTCCCTCCTTCCCTCCTTCCCTCCTTCCCTCCTTCCCTCCTTCCCTCCTTCCCTCCTTCCCTCCTTCCCTCCTTCCCTCCTTCCCTCCTTCCCTCCTTCCCTCCCCAACTCTAACTGGTTTTGGTTAGTTTCACTCTGGAATAGAATTTACCTCATAACATAATGACTTTTTGTAGAAGTATCAAGGAAACTCTTAATTTTCCTGATGGTAGGAGAGTACGTAACATTCCTCCTGGCCATAAATATGAAATCTTTTGCAAGGAGTTACGTAAGTTTCTGCTAGTGCAGAAATGGCTTGACATGCATGTTTAACAGTTTCACCTGTGGTCATGCTTGATGGCAACCTTCAAGCCTTAATGCTGAACTAATGTGGACAGGATCACAGCACTGGATTTCAAGTGAATGCAGGATAACCTGCAGTCAAATTACCACTGAAGTAACATGATAGGTCTTGACGGTATGTTCAAATCATTTACAAAAAAGTAGGTCCGTCCACTGTAATATTTTCTAATAATTTGGCTACCAAAATGTTTTGCACCCAATAGGTAGCTAGACTTCTTCATAAGTATAGAAGTGGTAATGTAGCTGGAGGGTTTATGGTAATTCCATAAGCAGTAAAGTGTCTCTGCAAAGGAGAGATAAACAGGTAGTAATCCTTATAATTCCCAACTGATAGCCTATCCATCTCTGCTATAAATCAGAAATCCCAGAGATTAGGAAGGCTAGGCAGGGTGTAGCTCACAGCATTAATCACAGTATTAGGACAGCAGTGTGCTGAAATTCTGTGTCCAAAGGGCTGATATTTCTCTCTAGGTTAAAGTGACATGATGTAGTTTGGGATACATATTGATCCAACTGCCAACCCAATGCAGAACGACTTTGCAGGAGACACTTGCACAATTCTGAAAACTAAAATATCAACTGCAAACTAGGGGTTAATGCATTAATTTTCACTAAGAAAGTTGTAATCATGGTTTTGTAAAACGCTTCTAGTTTCCAAATTAAGGGTTTTTTATTACATGTTTAACATTGTTTAGTTGCAGTTTGAGGGTCAGTTTGTCCTCAAAACACTGGTTACTGAGAGACTGTGCAAATGCTTCTGATCTTTCAGAGTATTCATGTGTCTATGCGAACTGTGCCAGTAAGGTAGTCATTGTTTGCATGCAAATTCTTATTTAAACATAAAATGTGGGTGGGCACCTTTAAAAATCTGAATGTTAGTTCTTAGAAGCATATGGTTGAACAAAATGCCTTCAAACAGAAGGTGCAAGCATTGTTTAAAACCTTCATGATAATAACACTTCATTGTGATGGTAGTCAGATGCAGAATGAAGAATTGAACAAAGAGTTGCCTCCTTGATACTATGACATATATTCAAATCCTATATAACTCTTGATATATATAATTCTGGAAGTGGATATTTTAGTCCTTTGCTTTTTTGTCAAATACACAATTTAATAATGAACCTTTTCAGTTATCTTAGTGAATTCTTCTGTGGCATATCAGGCAACAGTGTTTGCATCTAGAATATAACCAGCAAAATTTCTGATGGGAAGGTGAATAAAGGCTATTACATTTATAGTATCCTAACAGAACTTGGAAAAAAAATAAGTCAAAGTTTGATGAAGATGCTTTGCAGATACCATGGATACTGTTGGAAAAAGTTGCCAAAACCATTAGGTAATTTATTCTATAAATACTTTTAGAACAGAGTTTGGTTCAATCTTTATTATTCCCCAGCACATCCAGAAGAAAACCATGTGCCTGATGGTATAGCATCAGGAAGTAAAATTCTTACCTCATTTACTTCCACAGGAAATCTCAACAGATGTGAGAACGCACATTGGAAAGCTGTTCAGAGCCACCTCTCCTACAAAATCCTTTTATAAAAAAAATTATACTGTCACTTAGAACCATTTCAGTGCTGATAAGCGGACACGGTATTTAGGCATATGGATTTTAGGCATGAGAAATATTTCAGTTATATGCATATGTCTGTAATAATAGTGGGGCGAATGTGTATATAATGGACTTAAAAATCATTTACCAAGTCATTTAGCATTGTGTAGTGAAAGCACTTCTGCCAGTAATTTCATAGCGCCCTGAGTTCTCAGCACTTTGACAAATTACATCAAAGTCTTCTTCGGGGCATCCTTAAGATGAAGAACCCTGAAGTAGTGGCCACCTGTGAAGAGCTTGGTTGACTTTATTTGCCCTAAAATCACATAGGAATTCTGTAGTTAAATAGAAAGAACACAGTTTTTTGTTAGGAAGCATTCAACTCTTTTAACCATTAAAGAGTCATTTTCTTCCTGTAATCTCTTGCTGTATTCACCCTGCATTTTCCAAGCTCTGCATAAAATAAGGAAAAGGTTGTGGATGTCAGGCTCTTTCCCTATGCAGTTGTGTTTCATTGCCAAGGCAGCCACAGACTGTCCTGAATAAGACAGGGTCATTAGGAAAGAAATGTGTTGTCATGTTATTGAAAAGGGTGTTGTAACAATGAACAGATGACATGGTAAGCTTATAGAAGCAGCAGTATAACATCCTGTACCTTGTGAGAACTTGACTTTCTAACCTCTATAAATATGGGGGGGGGTCTAATAATTTATTGTTCTTATCAAGCTCTGTGTTTGCTTTTGATTCATTTCTGGTCCCTAAATTTGGGTACTTTATTGCAGTGTAGCAGTGATAGATATATACATTGCTTTTGCACCCCAACAATATTATCAACTGACTTGCATGTTGTAGGTGCCTGCTTGAGGAACTAATTGGCAGTGATTCACAGATGTTTGTCTTGCTGATCACTACCAAAAAAAACACCTTAGCATCTGAAACTGAATCACTCTGACTTTCTTTTGCTAAGTCCTAAAAATATAGGAGAAAAAGGGGAGGTTAATTGATTAAACTTTCTAGAGCAGGGCTATAAATGTCATGACTGAGCAGATGCTTACACTGTCATGTCTGGAAACAAAACTGGTGAGAGACCCCAGCTGACTTCTCGGTGCCTAAGCTAACAAGGCCTACTAAGACAGCCACGTTGCTTCTGAGACTTCAACCCTTGCATGTACAGCAAGACTGTGCTGTACAGTGTGGACTTCTGGCTCGGATTACAGATAACTGCACCACTGTGTGATACAGGCAAGCCTTCAGTTCTGGTTATAAATATTAACTTTCTTTTCTGATAGTAGTGGCAAAATAAATAAGAAAAAAGAATTAAAAAAAAAACAGAGAAATAATTTTTGGTGAGTTTAAGACATGTTGAGGATTAATAGGACAAGCATAAACCCTCTTGTGATCCCCCCAAATCTGGATAATGATCTTGTAAACCTAGGAAAGGGGATTCTTGAGTTAGTTCAAAAGAAGATACAAACTTTTCATAAACCTTAAATATGATAAAGCCTGTATGACCTTTCATTTAACTGACCCTTCAAAAGCACAGCTGGAAAAAAAAGCTGACATTTACATTTACACAGCGCTGGAGTACTATATCAGACACTTAGCTGCGTAGCTAGGCAGGCTGGATTCACCAGTGTAATACTGCTGCAGACCTCACTGTAACATAATTGCTATCAAGGGAGAGGAGGTAGTATCACTAGAAATGTGGTTAGTATCCAGTACACCAGCAACAAATAAATTGAGCAAGCAAAAGGTTTAGAATGTGTCAAAATCTGCAACCATTCATCTGTATAAAGTGATATGTCAGACTGTAGTTGCTAAAATGATGTATACATTGGGAAAGGTTATGTTACTTGCAAGGGAATATGATAGCACCTGGCAGGGCCCGTGAAATGCCTGTGAAAAGGATTGTCTTCATAAGGGTGATTACATAAAATCAGGTAGTCGGAATCATTAAAATAGGGAAAATTCTTTCCTAATCAGTCTGCTTTTGAGTGCTTGCTAAAAGCTATGTACATACAATAGCATTTATTTTCCAGGAGAACTTTAGGTCAAACAATATAGCCCACATCCTGGTATTTGTTTACTGTAGACGATAGCGTTGGTTTAAAAAATAACTGTTTCCCGTAACACTGTAGATATTTTTCAGGTTAGCAGGTGGCAGTCTGAAACTTTTCTCCTTTGAATAGTTTACTTCGTTGTTACATTCAGAAAGTTGTCATGTTTGGGTTGTGAAGAGACGCAGTTATGAGTAACAACTGGACACCTATTTCTTGAAAGGGATCGTCTTTTCTGAAGTTTGAGTCAGATGTCTTATTAGCAGAATCTTTTTTCAGAGAGTTGGTGGGTCATTTCTATTTCATGAAGTTTGCTTGCCTTTTTGCCTCTCTCCCAGTGTGTTGTCTGCATGTTTGACTTTTCTCCCTTCTTAAACAGTTCTTTCCTGTGATTCCCTTGAGCCTCATTCTGTTGAAAATCTATTGTATGTTGGTTTCATTTCCCCTATCAACCCCAAAATAAAAAGTGTTTTTCTCAGGCAGTAGCCCATATTATTTCTTGAAGGACTATAAGACCCCACCTTACAGAGGGGAAGCTAACACACCTGGTTTGCATCTTGGACAACTCAGATCTCCACCCAGTTTCTCCCTTTCTAACCAGCATATGGAAAGGCAGGAAAACTGAGGTGTACACATATTCCCATATTGTCCAGAGCAGGAGAGCAATGATTGCCATTAAAATAATAAGTCACTTCTCCTTTCAATTTCTGTCAGTTGTTTGCCATAATGAATTTACTGAATAAAATGGATTTCTTTCGGGTACTGGAAATCTCCTTCTCTTATACCTGCAAGTATTTTGATATAGAGAAAAAGATAGGAATGAGCACGTATGTGAATAGCAATCGATTATACTCATTTTGTGGTTTTTGTTGGTGTTGTTTATTTTGGGGAAGATCTGACATTAGACACATTAAGAAAACTTGATACTGATTTCAGCTGGACCTTTATGTGATGTTATAATGGAAAAAGTCTTTCTCTTTGCTGCCTTCAGAAGTTTCAATTTTTCAATACTTCAGACTTTCCTTCAGAGATGAGAAATTGACACTGTTACATTGTGTATTATTTTGTAGATGCTAAATGCCTTACAAATGTA
Source organism: Apteryx mantelli (assembly GCF_036417845.1). Lineage (NCBI taxonomy): Eukaryota > Metazoa > Chordata > Aves > Apterygiformes > Apterygidae > Apteryx > Apteryx mantelli. The sequence goes on along the minus strand of NC_089979.1, from coordinate 54,289,208 downwards.
CCATCTGTAAGTAAGGAGTTTGGGAAAAAGGAAAATGTAATAGAAGGTGGTCTGAAATGAAGAGGATGTATCAAACAGAAAGGGTGCTTTGGGTTATAAATATTCTAATTTAGCTGTGTGTATTCTCAATTGCCATTATAGTTTGCATCAAGAAGGCTAAATCTTTTCAGACTGTAAGAGTAGGCAAATATCAATCGTTGCTGAGTTCTCAGAGTAGAACTCTGCTCAGGGTTGCAGATAGGTAGTTACCAGAGAAGTCAAAGAACTGCGCATGCAACTCCAGAAGCAGAATTTGCCTTTAGTTGCAAGGCTTGGTTTAGGCAGTGTCGTAAGAGATAACATTACGCCTCAGGCAAGAAAATGTGACTGTTTGATGTTGGAGACAGATCTTTTGCTTAGGCCCAGAACCTGAACTATAACTGTTGTTTGTTTTTATTCTAGCAGGGAAAAAGAGCAATAATCCCAACTGGGGGTCCAAAAATATCCAGATTGGAGGGTGTAAGGAAAGAGAAGGAAAAGGGAAGAAAAAAATGGAGAGGTAAATTGTTATTCTGTAGCCACAGTTCCCTTGCAAAGAGGAGCAGAGAGGTGTCATTTTATCAGGAGTCTGGGGAAATGCAGTGATTCAGTGATGTGCAGTGACTCTGGAAGCAAGGAGCAGAGAGACTGCTGCTATGCTAGAGCATTTCAAATGGTCATGTGTGGAGGGGAGGGCACTGCCTCTAGTTTTCCTTTGGAAATGCTGCTATCTCTTTGTTGCTTGCCTCATACATTTCCTAGATACCCTCTGAATGTTGGACTATTACTGTTCCTAGTCCCCATTATTCCATATAAAGATTTTCTCTCCCATTTCCTTGGTAGCTTCTAGCCTCACATAAATGGTTCTAGTCTTTGTTTCAAGTATCAAAACAGACTGATTTTCTGCTCTGGAAGATGGAGAAAAGGTGGTAACAGCAGCTGATTCTTATTTGTTGTTCCTTTTTGCCTGATCATCAGATTATTGGGTGTTGTGGATGCTGCAGAATAATGGCATGTTTAAGTCCTGAGAGGCTGATATTGTACATTTTCTTCACATTTGTGCAAATTATATCCCTCTGCAGTAATGGAGGGAATGTTATGAATCCTGAGGTGAATTCTCCCTTTTTTTTTTTTCCCCTGTTCAGAAGAATTGAGCAGTGATATTATATTACTTGGGGACTGGGAATGTGAAAGAAAAGTAGAAACTTTGAGACTCCAAAAGTGCTGTGAATGCACTTTGAAATGTCTGTTGCTTTTTCCATCATGAAAATAAATTTAAATGTTTTCTTCATGAATATTTTAAACATTCAACATTTTCTTCTTGGAAAATACTGATACTAGGTATTATATTGCTTTTTTTTTTTTTAAAAGTTTCAGGCCATAAATACAAGACAGTGGGATATTTTAGCAGTAATGCATAATATTTCTTTATATTACATTATTTTTATAGCTTTGTTTTATATTTGGAGTTTGGACCCTTTCTTCTGAGTTTTGTACTGGCAATTGCAATAAAGGTTCCTTGCTTTCTCCAGTCATTTTTCTCCCCCATGCTTAAAATAATAGATTATATATATATAATGATATTCCTTCAAAGGTGAGTGGGCTGAAAAAGGTTGATTTAACCTAGACTCCACTCAAGGACTGTAAATGCTGCCTCTTGTTTTATTGCATAAGAAAATGTGGAGTCCAGCATCTGGGAAGGGATAACCCTGTGCAACAGTGCAGATTAGGGGGCAGCTGGTTACAAGCAGCTTTGTAGGAAAAAGCCTGGGGGTTTTCACAGACAACAAGTGCATGAGTGAGCAGTGTGCCCCTGCAACAGATGGGCAGTCATGTCCTGCGCTATGTTAGCAAGAGTGTAGCCAGCAGGTCCTTCCCCTCTATGTGGCACATGCAAGATCACATCTGGAAAACTGTGTCCAGTTTTGGGCTCTCTGGTAACAGGAAGATAGTGACATGCTGGACTGAGTCCAGGAGAGAGCTACCATGCTGGTTGAGGGGGCTGGAGGATGTGCAAGGTGAGGCTGAGAGAACTGGGCTTGTTCACCCTTAAAAAGAGAAGGAAGAGAAGGAGGAAGGTCTTATTGCTGCCTTAGTTACCTCAGAGGATACAGAGAGGACTGAGCTGAACTCTCTTCAGAGGTGTGCAGTGAAAGGACAAGAAGCAGCAGACAAGATGGAACGCAGGAAAATCCAACTAGATAATAGGAAAAAAATGTTTGGAGGTACTCAGAACTTGTCTGGACCCACTTTGAACCTGGTGGTTGGACTGCACATGAGCTCTGGAGGTTGCTGCCAACCTACGTGATTCTGTGCATACTAGTGAAAGGAAAACACGGAAATAAATTGAATGTCCAACAGGGAGTATCTCCTTAATTAAAATTGTATGCTTTTTTGCTTTTTTGCTTCTTTTTTTTTTTTCTGAAACACTTCCAGGTATTACTTTTACCTTGACCTACTTGAGGGCATTTCTATATTTTATCATTTTAAAATAAGTCCTGATTTTTTGTATGTTTGCTAGAGTTACAATTGCAACAGTTACTGTTCTTTCTTGTAATAACTCTAGCAGCTGATAAAGACCTTAATGTTACAATACTCCTTTTCTTTGTAAACTTTGATTGGTAAAGTAGATAACAAAATCAATTTCTGAATTATTCTGGGTTGGGTTTAGTTTGGATACTGTCTGTAAATACTAGAGATTTATGTGTATTTGTGTCTCAGTTTCTGCCTCAGGCTCTCAGCAAGTTCTAGCAGATCGAGCAGGATATAGCAACATACAGAAGGCTCTCTTCAGAACCATGATTCTAGAGGTTTGTTTTTCACATAGTAACTTCAAATTCTGGAGCACAAGATAAAAAGTTACCAGTTTCCCAAACAGCTGAGACTCAGTGTAATCTGATGGCATCACTGTGACAGAAGAATGCAAAAAGTGCATTTAGTATAGCTTTGTTCTAAACAATTTTTTTGCTTTGCATCCATTTGCAAGGTATTATCTGCCCTCTGAATCCTGCTTTCATTGACTTTCTTGAGAGCTCAGCAGTTTGCCTGCTTGGAGCCCATACAGACTGGGCTGTTGTCCAGTTCACAACAAATCTCCCAGGCAAGGATTTCCAAATACCAGTGTGGATTGTGTGACACGAATGGTTTATTTATTGCCAAATGTCAGTCAGCTGCATGTATTTGCTTTGCACTGTTTGGGGGCCTCTCCTTTTAGGGAAGGTGCTCAGCGTCTCACCTGAACTCAGTTTAGGACAGTTCATTCTGCCTGTAATATTCTTCTGGTAGCCCTCTTTTTCCTGGGAGCCCTCAGAACAAGTTGTGGGCTGAATGAGTTGTTCTGATGGTGGCAGCCCTCTTCTGTTGGTCTATCTACCCAGGAGTTGTGTGGCCAAATCAGATTTACTCCTGTGTCCATAGGTAAGATCCTAAGAAATACACCATCGCTGCTGGAACAATTCGTCCAACTTGCAGCCTGTTCCCTTTCCAAGTGGTCTCTGACAGACAAGGCACTAGGAGGAAATTGCAGGTATTGGTCTAGCAGTAGCTGCCCTCTTCTCATGGGCGAGTGCAGGGATTAACCTGCATGGATAGACTGTATAATACCCATACAGTTAACTTGGCACAGTGTATATGTGCACACTTGCTAAACCCAAGGCTCCTTGGAGCCATGATTGCAGTTGTGTGTACATCGACTGGTATGTGCAGAAGATGCAGTCATATTGCAAAAGAGGACCTGGATAGACTTGTGCTGCATCTGCTGTGAAGCATGTGATGCACCCTAGTCAGATGGCTAGGGCAGCAATCAGGTACTGCACTCTACACTGTTTCATGACTTTGTGTTCTTTTTCCTTGTGTTAAGTAGTAGTGGAAAGTGCTTTTGGTCCTGCTCTGCTCCCACTAAAGCCTGTCTGATGCTGGAAAAAGTGATAGCCCATTCACCATATTAATCTAATTTGGATAATCCTGAGAGGGGAAAAAAGAAAGATACCTGGAAAGGTGAATTCAAAGAAAGGAATGTGTTTTGTGAAAAGAAAGTCATTTGTATGATTTTTGTAGCCAGTACATCATTCTTTGTTGGATAAATTGGAATTACAATTTTTAAGTTGTAACTTAAAATTAATCTAATACTAAGCAGATATCTATACAGTCTTTAAAAGCACGTTAACTAGTATTACTGTCAGAGAAATACTAATGAATTGCCAACTTCCAGAAATGTATATACCTCCTATGAACTACCCAGACTTCCGTAAAAGAATTGTGTCATCAGTTTGGCCAGATGACAAGGCATATGGCAAACTCTTTTGTGATGCCTGCTATCTGTAATGATAGCTCTTTGTGTAGCTTTAGCATTCACTAAGCGAGGGTAGAACCGTAGCGCAGCAGTTGCTGCTAAATGGAGCAAACTGCGAAAGGACAAAAAAAAAAAAAAAAAAAACTGAGGACCAATGTTTTAGAAACGTGAGAAAAAGAAAAGCAGTGCAGTCACCCAAAGGAGTTTCTATAGAAGCAGTAGAATGAAGCATCCAGGCATGTTGCCAAGAGCTCCAATAGATTGTTAATCAAAACTTCCAAGTTTCCTGCCAATCCAAGGTTCTCTCAGCATCGGAAGGGAAAGCTATCACATAATGATCTGGTATTTAAGTTACATAAAGAATATTTTAATTTTCTGATAAAGAGTATTCTTATCCTGGACAGATTTTTTTTTTTCACCCTATAAAAATATCCTTCCTGTTGGTATTCTGACTGAAGTTGTGTATTTCTAAACATTAATACATGAAATTTTTAATAAACATACAGAATATATTCCAGTACACTTAGAAAATATATTCTCTTTTATTGGCTGCAATTAAGTCTTCCAGTAGTAACAGGCAAATCTTGTAATTCTTCCTAGGAATGGAGTAGGATAGCACTGGGAAGGTCAAACAGGTGTATATGTAAAGCAGACACTTTAATTGCAATGTAAAATTTAAGTAAACTGTGTATAAGCACTCAAGTTAATCTATATAGTTAATAATAATATATAGCTTTGCTTCAGGTATTGATTTAACTTAAGAATAATGTCAGCCACTTATTGCTTATAAGGATAGTTGATTTCTTAATATTATCACACAATAGGCCTTTTTTCAACTGGTGCTGACAAATCTTGTTATCTGGGAAATGTTTCTCTTGCATAATTTTAACAGCGAAGGCAGAAATGATTTCAGTCTTTTCCATCTTTGTTTTCTGGGTGATGTATTTTTTCAGTTCACTCTGAGGAGGAGAAAGCAGCAGGAATCAGAGGGACGTAGAAGGGAGATGTGTTCTTTGGCATGATTTTCTCTTCCTGCTGATCTCCTGGCAGACTCGGCATGGGCCTCGTGAGGATACCTGGGCGAGCTAGGAGGGTGGCCAGGAGGCGGGAGCACGAGACGCGGCCATTCAGCCTGAGAACCTTCCCCCAGGACCTTGCTGCTCTCTCCACCGATTGTGGGGTCAGCATTACCTTACATGATCTGGCACATTTTGAGAGGAAATTCGTTGTTAAAAGAACGGCTAAGAGTACGTGGGGATGCCTGTGAGCTTTCAGAGCAATGTTTTATAGGAGCTATGCTGCCACAGAAACGGTGAGACTGTACATAAGCCTTGGCCTTCCATGTGAATAACCCTAACTGCCTTATGGCCTATGTAAATCATGGGGGAGAGAGGCATTTATGGGGCTCAGGGTCATGGAAGAGGCAACTTTTCCTCTCCTATTTCCCAAAAATACCACATGCCAACAGGATTCTTTCAAGGGAGCTGTTAAGAGTGTGAATTAAACAGAACTTCCAATGCTTTTTTAATAGAATAATCCATGACAGATGATTGAACAAAAGCTTTTACTAGTGTAGTTTTCAGTCTGTCAAAATGAGGTAGAGGGATTTGATGTGGAAGTATAACTTTGTGTATTGTTTTATAGGTCTCAAATTTCACATTATAGTTATTTTTTTAATCCCCTGTATTTTTGCTTACCAGAATTCCAGATAGCAGTATAGTAGTTAATACCATGAAGACCTCTGTGTGATGTGATGAATCAGTATATTATGGGGCTGAAGGCATACTTAAGGACCTTAGGGAAAACTGATGTAAAGTAATAAAACTGAGAAGCTAGTACGTATAAAATAAAATACTTTCAACCCTATAGGGACACTCTTTAATTGAGTAGTACTTTGGCTTTAGTTTTAGTTTGCTACATTTATACTGTAGCTGTGTAAAAAGCATACAGCTTTTCTTAGTTTACTGGCTAAAAAAAATGAGGTATTTGAATGCAAACAGAGGGTGAATACAACCAAGGATAACTACTTCAGATTTACTTGTAAAAGCAGCTTTACCCAAAGGTTGTTAAATTAATTTTGCTGTTTTGCCTGGCAGTTCTCCTGAAAGGGAAGGCTGCACTTCTGTCAAAGATGGGTGGCTGTCAGTATCGGCAAGTGCAAGGTAATGTTGATCTAGTTAGTTAAGGTGCCAGCTTGGAACATTATGAGTTTCAGTGCAGGCTGGAGATGCCAAGTAAATACTCTGAATTGTGAGCGGTCTTGAAAAGCCTGTGGTGGAGCCTGTTCAGCTATAAATACAGTGCTGTTAGTAACTGCAAACAAGATTCATTTTCCCAATTAATTTAGACATTTAGCTGTCTGAAAACTGGGCACCTAGTCTGAGCTACTCCTCTGGGTGCCTTTTCTGGTCATTAGAAAGGTGGCAATACATCCTGTCCTAACATGGCTAGATGAAATTGCAGGTACTGAATGTCACATTTATATTGTTATTAGCCTGAGTATGCTTTTATGTACTGTAATAAGTCACACGCTCTCCACAAATGGTGTATGTCTGTGCCTCTAAAGTTCATCTCTTGATCTTTCACTTCTGTAAAAAAGATCAACAGCTCACATTTGGGGAGAACACAGTAGAGTTGGATTCCATATTTGTGTTCAGGGTGGACTGCACATTGTAATTTTAAACTCAAATCCATCAGTCGTTCATGTAACAAACAGAGTCTAAATCATGTTTGTGATACTGGCAGTCCATTTGTACAGGCATAGATCGTTGACTTGCTTTCTGCAAATATTTTGCCCTTTCTGACTGCCCTTTTTCAAATGCTTGTGTCATACAAGCTGCTTTGTTAAAAATGGCACAATGATTTGTTGACAGAGTTTGAAAGATGGATACGTTGCAAGAGAGTTCAGTCTTCTAGGTGATACTGGATTGACAAAATTACCAAGTATAGAAAGAGAATAAAAATAATTTGTGCAGAAAGTAATAAGATTCTTGGATCCTTTTCAGTTTTTTTTCCTAGAAATCCAATTACAAAATGATTAGGAAACTGTTCTGAAATTTTGTCCCTGTGAAAGGACTCTTTCCTTTGCAGTAATGGATTTTTTAATGACAGAGGTGCTTCATACTGGACCTGTTTTAATAAAATGCGGTAACCCCTGTGAACTTTAAATGTGACTTAAATTGCATATTGTTTATTTTATCCAGCAGAGACTGATGATTTGATTTTCAGTTTTAAACAGCTGGTCCTTTTATGACATGTGTAGTCAGTTACAGATGTCTAAGAAAAGTAGGGGGATTTCTGATGGCGATCAGACCCCCAGCGTTCTGCCTCCGGCAGCGATAAACAAGACACCTAGGCTGAAGCTGTACAGAAGCAACATACCTTTGATATCAAATGTGGTTTGTTTTTAGTGTCCCAGTTATTGCAGACCCTTGAATGATCAGATGTTAAGGGCAATTTTAAGCTCACTGTGCAAGCATTGGAAAGGAGGAACGCGTGAAAGGGTGGAACATCACTGTGAATCAGTCACTTCTCACGGTTCTTTCTGGTTCTTCTGCGAGGATGGTAGAAACAAATATGTCACTGTAATCCTTGACTATAGAAAAAACAGGTTTTGCTCTCAGACCCGCATTTACAGTTATCACTGATTCGTATCATTGTTTTACACATTTCAGCTGGGCTCCTATTGCCATAATTTCTACTAACAAGAAAATGAGTCTCTTCTCTGAATTGCATTTAATATACCATTTCTGATTTTCACATTCAGCCCACATGGTGCTATGTCTGAATAAAAGCAGATTGGCTTCCTTTTTTATTCAGACACTCTGGCTAACCCGTATATACATAAAAGAACTACATCAAAGTTGCCACCCACTAAACATACAAATTTTTTCATGAATCAGGCCCAGCTCCTGTTTAAAGAAAGCTGTTTGAGGGATTGTATAGTTTCTTCACGTTACACACAGTGACAGATTCCTTCCCACTTTACAGATTCAGCAGCAGCTGTTATTGGGAGCTAAAGAAGCCATTTTCCTACCAATTCAAGTGAAATATTAGTCCTGCTCCATAATAAGCTTAGTGAGTATATACTGGATACTGAGGTAGTAAAGAACCACTAGAGATTTTGAGTGGAATATAAATAGATTACCTTTTATTGGGTCTCGATGAGAGGAATCTGAGAAATACGCCAGCTGTTTAATTATTAACATTCAGTACAAATCAATAGCAAAATAGGCTTTGATGGTGATCTTCAAAAGGGTTTTAATCATTACTCCCTCAGATACAGAAAGTAAGGCTGCACACTGGGGGCTTAGCCTGCGTTTCTCTTAACTGTTTTGGAAGGTTACCACTGTGATGTTGCCCTGACGTTAATAGCAATAATTAAGATATTAATAATTAATAATTAATTAGCAATAATTACGACAGTCCCAGTCATTTAAACATATTGCATTTTGTTACCACGTGGTATACCTGGGTAATTCCTGAAGCACAGATGAGAGACTAATGAACGATACCCCCTTAAATCCCATTGAAATTAATTAAATCATGTTTGTAGAATTTGCAGCCATGTGATGCATGTGCACTGCAAAGAGTGAAGTCAACCAAATTTATAATTCCACTTTAGAGTGCTGTTCATCTGCCATTTAAATCTAGTCAGATGTATCCCCAGGAGCATCTCCCAGCTCTACTAGTGCCAGGGCACAGTTCCCAGTGAGTGCCTTTCTGTTTCCCCCCTCTCTCATGGTGCCTGCTGTGCCCACCCTGTTGTCTGTCATGTGAGACCTGCTTCATATACTGAGTCTTTGGGGGGGGGGGGGGAAGCTGATAAAGGGCTTGACAGGTAGCAGCTCGCTTCTGTGAACCACTTTGGCTAGTGGGCATCATCTGGCTTTTCTTTCAGTGTCACCCAGTGACTTAAAAGTGGGTTTACTGATGAAGATGTTAGGTCTTCTGGTTTGCCCCATGGGTTTGTCTCTAATAACTTTTATTGCACAATGGATTTTCTGATACCTTTTATTTTTTTATGATGAACTGAATGTTTTATGAGGAACTGAACTAGTATACGTAATTGTTTGTGTGTTCAGTTATACAGTTAGAGTAGTATCTGACAGATACTACTAAAACTGTAGCTTATACTGTTATTTTTTAATCCAGTTCAAGAGGTTTGTTAAAAATATTTTCCTGAGGTAGGCTGAGAATCTGATCCTCAGAAGCCTTATTTTTAAGTTCTTGTGCTTTATATCTTGTGTGAAATTTGCTCAACAGGATTGCTTTTCTGGTGGTTGTTTCCTGGTGTAAAGATACTGGTCATAGGAAGGGATTTTTTTTCTTTTGGTAAAAGAACTTCTAGCAGCTACAATATAAAATGTCAGAGTGAGGTTTTTGGTTTTTTCTTTACCCACCTACCTGTACACATCCTTTGCTATTTCAGTGCCTTCTTCAGTTAAATGACTAAGTGGACCTCTTCTGCTGTTCATGCCAACTGTGTACACAGTTATTGCTATTTTACTTTCTATTGCCAAGTCAACATGAATCTGTGCAGACTCCATCTCTGCAGCTTCAGAATTTGAGATCTATTGCCTGCTTTAAAATGTGGGTCTGCCTCTTGAAAGTACAAAGTACTTCTGCCAGATGACGAGATTTCCTACATTGAGCCATCCAGATCGTCTTACCATCAGCTCACAATAATATATCTTCCAAAGAAATATTCTCCTCTCAGAAGTCTTGCTAATGTACAAGATGTTTGCTAAGGAAAATGTTTTAGTACTATGAATCATTTTATTAGAGTTGTATAATTTTTCTACAAGGGGAACTCGGAGAATTATTCATCAGTATGGAATAGCATGAAATGCAATCCAGTTTTCTTTTTCTACTATTAACCTAAATGTCACTCCTTAAAAAAGATTTTATTCAGCATTTTTGTTCCTTAGATTGTATTTGGGAATGATTTATCCTCTCTGTTCTATGCCCTTTTTCCTTTGACTCATTTTTACTACAGATAACATCAAATTTTAGTTCAGCTCATTTATAGGATGCTATTATGTCAAGTTATGCAGTCTTTTTTAAATCCTGCGTTGGGTCCCTAAAGTGACAAAACTCAACAGCAAGTGATCTGGGAAGACAGTTTACTAGTACGTTCTTGAAACCTCCAAGCTGAAGTGAATTTACAGGTAGACTTGTCATTTTCAAATGTATTTCCTAAAATAATACTTTAGAGCAAAGTAGTTTAGTGACTCCACCCCCACACACAGTTTTTGGTTTTGTATTATTTGATCAGGCGAGTTTATTTTACTGAAATGCCTGACACGTAATATCCAGCAGAATCCTAATTAGCCTAATCAGTGAGAGCTGGAGAGGTTCCAGCTGCAAGGGGCTGGTTCAGCAATTGTGTTTTACCTCTGATGGCGTCCAAGCAGATCCTGCACTATATAATGCAAAAGGTCAAGATCAGTCCATGGAATAATACAAGTTGCTTTTTTAAAAGAACTATTGCTAATGAAATTGTATTTCAGAACCTAAAAGTATGGTATTTAAATTGGCCATCATCCTTTATGGAAAAGAACCGTTTTCATATCCTCAAATATTTAACAGTCTGTGACTCAGTCAATTATCATCTGAATCATTTTGTTTCATTTTCTATCTCCCGGAACTGTAAAACTTGAGGAAATTTGTGCTATTTTAGAAGAAAAATGCAAGAATGAATCTTAAAGGAAGTGGTATTCTGTAGAACATGTCTCTTAAGTTTATGCCCTGTGAGGTAAACTTTTTGCCTAAAGGATTGTTCTGGGGGAGTTTTCAGCACACCTAAAAAATGACTTTCATTTATTGTATCTTGTGAGGTGCTTGCTGATATTCAGGTTACCGTATGGTTTAGCAAATGCATTCTTTTCTAGTAAAATTAGTAACTATACACCAGGTTCCTTTGTTCCATTTTTTTCTGGTCAATTTGGTTTTGTCAAATCTGTAGGAGTGTGAAAAAGGTGTCTCTTTCATTGGCAATCCCTGACATTGCATTGGCATTATTAAATTTTGGTTAATTTTTGTAACTAGAGTTCTGCCATGCTGTTAGGGCTGCTAAATGGGAATGATTCATATGCTTTTCTTTGGAGCTTTTCACATGCTTGTGGAGAGGCTGACCTCCTAGCATAGTGTACTTATCCTTTTTTTACCTGATGCTGAACTAGTTGTAGCTTGCTTAGTCCAATATCAGAATATAAATCTGTGTGCTGAAGTCTGAAAATAAACCTGGAGACCGAGGGTGACGTTTGTTTTATTTAACTTCAGCAAAGAGCTATGTGTCCATTCAAAGCTAGCTGTTTAAGCTCTCTCTGTAGACAGTGGTAAGAAAGAGACATTCACAAAGGGTGATACTTCCCATTTTAAAGTAGTTCAATAGGTTAGAGGATGTAGAGATGCCTGTTTGTCTCCATTAAGGGAGCCTTGCTTAGACAGGATGCCAACTTGCAAGATTAGTGATACCAGTATAAGTTGTATTTCCATGTTTCTCTTAGGTGTTCAAGATTGTGGATTGTATGGTATGTACTGGACATCACTGTCTGTTTGACCAAAGAGTAACATATTTTGTTGCTTCTATAGAGAAAATAGTGCAGCTACAATTGGAATGATTGATTAATGCCTGTAGTTTCAAAAGCAACCTGTTAAGTGTAAGTGCATTGCCCCATAATTCTGGTCATGTAAATCGTGTCCACCTGAAGCCTTTTTCCACCCTATTGTTAAATGCTATTATCTGCAGTGTGAGTTGTAACTCCTGGAACTCCTGGAAAATGGCTACATTTTTTACTGTTTTCTCTGTAGTGCCTAGAATGTTTTTGGTACTATGAAATATTAATGGCAAGTGTTGGAGGTAGGAGAATAGAGTCTATCAGCACTGGCAGATTGTTGAAGAGACTTTTTTCATTCAGTGCTATGGAAACCAGTGCTTTCAGTCCCCTTGATTGTAACAGGTTGTCTCTGTGCTAATTTATGAAATGTTCATGGCCCCACTCAGCACAAAGTTGGCACACATTAACTTTAAGCAGGTGATTAGCCCCATTGAAATCGTTACATCTTTTGCATGCTTAAAGCTAACATTACATGTTGAGTCATTTGATGGGCTGGTACCTAAATTAAAATTGTCTGGCTGCAATTGCACAAGAATGTGGTTAGGAAAACCTTCTTGCAAAATGGCTTTTTAAGCTACTTCATGTGCTGTTTATTTCTGGCAGCTAGCGGCTGTACATCACTTACATGAACAAAGGAGTTGCATGAAGGCTTGTCTAACTTACCTAGTGAGGAATTGGGATTTGATATCTTTTACTGTAGGGTGCTGTCTAACTGTTGCTGCTCAGATGCTGTTCAAATGTATGCTGTTCATGCTCATCAGATAACATCTATAACTATAGCAAGCAAAGATGCCTTAGGTGTATTAGGAGCCAAAGAGTCTGAGATTGTCGGTGTTTAAGTTGATGTCTCTTACCATAGCTGAAACTATGATAAAAATGATCACTATTTGCATCTTTTCCTCAGTAATTTAATTTTCTAGGAAATGTAGTGATCAATGTGGTCGCTAGTCCACATCGCTAGTGTCACTTACTACCACTAAAATATTTAGAAAACATTCTGTAGTTCTCGTGTATGTCAAAATTCCCATCTTTCCACACAGTAGCTAAGTATACATTTTTTGTGAAGAGTATTTTAAGTATCTCACTCTGACTTCCTGATTTGTCCTGGTGATACGTATCATATTGGCATAACTAGCATCAATTATGTTTCTATATTTCCTTCACTATTTGACATATATAGAACACCTCTGAACATAGCTGTTTAAGAAAATATTTGTATAGTATTCCCAGTTCTTGTAACCAAAGTCCAATGTTAATTTTGTTGTTATTATTTATATTTTCTCTTTAATATGTAGCAGATTATACTACATTTCTTGAAATTCTTGACCAAAACATTTCAACCTAAATGTTTTGTAGTATTTAGTGTAAATACCTCCCTTCATCCTTAGGAATAGAAACATGATGTATTTTTTTCTGAACTGAATACATGAACTTCTTTGACATAATTGGTAATTGTACAGCAAAAGTATCTTTAGAGATTAGGCACTTTTATCCATTTATAGATGTAAAAGATGACTTTAGGCAGACTTCTTTGAATAAACGCATCTTGGAAATGTTTTATCAACTTTATCACTAAGAGAATGTATACAGAGATGTAAATATGTATACAACCACAAAGATAATGCACATACACAGGAAGATAATCATCTATATGCACATACACATGCATATATGCATAAATATAAAGCATGCAAAAAACATTTGAAAAGTGAAGGAAAAGAGCTCAAAAATCAAGAAAGAGCACGTTGAAGGTGACTTTATGGATAAAGTGAGGTCTTAAATGCTAGGGATATACAAGTCATGTGCCATTTGCTATTACTTTTTTGAAAAAAACTAATTAAAAACAAACCCAATAATTCCACTATATCAGAGTGTGCTGATATCCACATGAGTGAAAAGCATCTTTCACTCTTCAGGTGCTTGCCACAAGAGTTTGCAAAGTAGTCTTAACAGTGAGTTGTCCTACATGTACCAACCGCTAGAGGGAGGATGAGACACATATTTTGTCAGGAAGTTTTGCAGGTGTTTGGTTGCAGAAGAAAAGTCCTGGGATTCTAGAAAATCTTCTTCATTTTCAGGCTCTGGAGAGTATAGTCTTATGGCTACTCATCTGCAGTCTTTTTTTTTTAATATATTTCTCTTTTTTTCTGTCTTCTAACTTTGTGTCCTTGGATTCTAATCCTCATTCCAAATTCATAGAATCACAGATTGATTTAGGTAGGAAGGGACCTCTGGAGGTCGTCTGGTCCAAACTCTCTGGCCCTCAAAGCAAGGGCAACTTCAAAGTTAGAGCCTACTTCAAAGTTTGAGCAGGTTGCTCAGGGCTTTGTCCAAGCAGGTTTTGACAGTCTCCAAGGATGGGGATCCTACAGCCTCTCTGGGCAACCTGATCCAGGATTTTACCACTGTCATAGTGAATTTTTTTTTTCCTAATATCTAGTTGGAATTTCCTTTGTTGCAACTTATATTTGTTGTCTCTCAACCTTTCACTGAGCACTACCAAGAAGAGTCTGGCTCTGTTTTTTCTCCAACTTCCCATTAATTAGTTGAATACTACCGTAATATCCATCCTTACCCTTCTCTTCTGAAGATGGGAAAACCCAGTTCCTTCAGCCTCTCCTCACATGCCCCCCAGCCATTGTGGTAGCTCTCTGCTGGACTTGTTCCAGTGTATCAATGTCTGTCTTTTACTGGAAAGCCCAAAACTGGATGCAGTTCTCTAGATGTGGTCTCACAAGTGCCAAGTAAAGGGGAAGAACCACTTTCTCAACCTGGGGCCTACACTTGTTAGTACACCCCAGTGTGCAAATTCTTATCTTTCTCTGCTACTCCACATCTCTATTTCTTGCTTCTACTTTCCGTTTGATCCTTAGTCTCCTCCAAGCCTTCCAGCCCACTCTGCCTTCAACTACAACTTTCTGTCATACTCCTGTTCTCTTTGTTAGCTCCTCTCTGCCTGTGTCCAGATTCCCCTGCCAACTTTCTTGTTCCACCTTTCTCTGGCACTATGTGAAAAATGTTTGACATTGGTGAGTGGTTCACATACAAAAAGGCCCATTGTTCATATTTTACAGAGTAACAACGCTAATAATCTTACCAGTGCCCTGTTTCAAATACATGAACACTCAGATCTCATTTTTTCAGTTATTAGTATTCTACCACAGTTTTTGTCTTCAAAACAGGGCTGCCATTGATTTCAGTGGCAGTTGCGAACACTCTGCTGTGTGAAATGTGAAGTGAATGCAACTGAAGAGTTCTTTCTTCACCATTTTTTGCATGAAATTACTACTTCTCCAGCAGAGTTCTGAGGTGAGCAGGGTTCTGTCAGAGAAATGGGATTTATTTTTTCAAGTCATATAAAATAGACTTGGTTTATAACAAGGGTTGCCAAAAAACAAAACGTTTCTAAGAGGCTAAGAGATGTATCATAATGTTATCACATTATCTATTTTCATTTTTTCTATACCGATCTCCACCCATTTTTCTGGTCATGAGGTGGAGTAATATTTTTCCCTACCTTCCATTTTGGGTAGCCAGGGGGAACGTGTATTTCCATGAAGAAAGAGATCTGCTGAGGGAATAGATTTTGACTAATACAAGAGTTCTCTGAATGCTGTGCATAAAGGCATATAAGATACTGATACTTGAACATGAAATTCCTAAATACACTTGCAAACAATGCGAATATTGCAAAATTCAGTTACATTCCATTACAGGATTCCAGTAATTCAACCACAGGCTTAAGGATCTCATGAGAAGGCCATATGAATCCTTATAGTTTAAGTGAACGTTACACAGAGATTTTTACTGTGGCTCAGTACTGAATTGCTAGTCCCAAGATCTTCATGTCTCAGTATCCCACTGGTCAGAAAGCCCAGCTAGATTCCTGTTGCATCTGTGTGTGTCGCAACTGGACTCTAAGCTGATACTTCCCCATTATATCCCAGTGCAGAGTTGTGCAGAAATCATAGTATACATCAATGAATTCACATCCAGTCAGCTGATCCACATAAGGGTAAGTAATTGATGTAACAAGAATGTGTATGCTCAGTGTTATTCCAGATTTTTGTGGCTACATTTACTTTTCCATATGTGCTATATCATTTTGTACTGTGCAGTCCACAAACTTAGAAAAACAAGTCTGAGCTGTAAAGATTTTTTCACATAAATAGGCTTATGTGGAAAAGCTGCTGGTTTCTTTGCCCGGATAAGATCTAAGAATATAATATGATTAGGTATTAAAAAAATTAAATGTGAACATTTGTCATGACTTTACTCATAAGACTCTCAAGGTTACAATTTAGGAAAGCATTTGTACATCTCTGTTCAGAAAGAAAGAAGAGTGCTTATGGACATCTTGTAAAAGTATATTTCTTCTTTTATGGCCCTGTGTGCTTTTGCATCTTGGAAGAATTATGGCTCAATACTTTTGTTTTTCAAAAAAGGGCTTGTCATCTCATTTGATAGAGGGTGAAAACGGAACAGAAAGGTGAGAAGAAGTAGTAATCTGCACAACGTCATATAAAACTTTCACAAAAATAGGCAATTAACCCAGATTATTTCAATTCCATTTTTCTAGTTTAACAACTAAATATATTTCCTTTTTTAAAAGAGCATTAAATTTTTATTAGTTTTGCATTTTTAATACAAATAAATTTGTGATAAAATCCCAAATTTCAAGTTACTTTCTCTGGCAAATGATTTTTGTTGTTTTTCCCATTTTACAGCCCTTTTTTGCCTAGACTACTGTGTTTAATAATATTTCAGATTTAGGCACAGAATACTGTTGGGCATTACTAGACTGTCCTTTATAAAGCTTCATTAGAAACAAACAGAGATTGAGAGAGAAAGCACTGAAAGAATCCATGTTTATGATTAAAAAGCTATTCTGGAGATAAATGCAGAGAGGGCTTGAACTAACAGTGTGCTATGTCAGTCCTGTGTTCTAAAGACACTTCTTTTTTTACATTAACTTTAGAGCTTAAGTTGGACAACTGAATTAAAAATACTGCACCCTTAAGCTTATATTGATCAGAGTGAAACAATTTTTACAGAGAAAAAAACATAGTTTGCATATATAAGTCTCAAATATTTCAGGCCAAAATTTCAGTGGTTATAAATCAATATAGATTTGCAGAGATATGCCGTATGGATGCCTTGAATTTTGACTAGTGGAGGAGCTAGTATGTTAGCAGAAGCACAGTATGCAGCTATTTTGATCATACATTTCACTAAGTTCCCACATCACTACAAAACTGTGATGTCATCACAAGAAAAACTGCTTCTCAGAGTGGTATTTCTGATTACTGAGCTGTCCAGATTTATGTTGTTTACTGATGTGGTTAATAAAAATGTCAAAGGCTTACAGTGAGTATAAACCTAAGATTGAATATGGAAGTCATGTCAAATCTGGGAGGACCTTGTTTCTGGCAAAGCTGTGTTTATATTTCCCATCTCCTAGTGCTAAATCTTGTGTTCAGTAACAGTCTATTGCCTAAAGAAAAGATGAGCAAATGCCATTAATACTGAGGAACAACCATGGAATCTTTGGAAAATTAAGGTGGCTGTAGTTGCTTGAAAGTGAGCAGCTGTACTTTACAGCAGAAATGCTCCCGCATTTCCCAGGAATGGGAATGTGTTCCAGCTGTGTCCTAGCACCCTGCTGGGGTGAGACTGAGGAGGGCATCCTTCCCTCCTGCCCTGCTTGCCATGCGGCACAAGGTGTGCCCCAGGAAGGAAATCCATGGGTATTTGGTCAGATAGGAGCTACCATTCTCTCCTGGTAATAACAAAGGTAACCAGAAACTCAAAATGGAGCAAATTTGGGGCTCAGCCCTGCTAGAACTTTACTTCCTAACTCTTCCCCTCTGAGTCACTCCACCGAAAACCTAGGGCTATGACAGAGTCCCTTGTTAGCACAAATTCCCATTTTTTGCCACACTTGAGTCTTCATATGCAATTCAAGGGTGTTTATTCTGTGTAGTTTAATGTATTCCATCTTGAAAGCTTCTTTAAATAGTCTTAGAAATGAAATTAAAATCCAGAATGGAAGGTAATGGCTATTAAAAGCTGACTGACAAGGTGCTTTCCTGGCAGTTGTCAAAAGGAAATAGAAATTAAATTTAGCAGCAGTTCATCAGTATTGCTACACTAAAGAACTCTCAATCAGCAGTAACGTAGGTAGGAACTGTCATGCCCATTTGAAACAGAAGTTGGGATCTGATGATATAAATTTGTCTTCAGCCTGCTCTCCTTGAACCTGTCAGATTCTGGTGCCATTGCACACCTCATAACACAGTCATATTTAAAGACTGTCAGAGTTCCAATCAGGCTTCTGTGTTTTAGTGTATAATATCTCCCCTGTTTCAAACTGAACTGAGCTCTTTGCTGGTTTCATTATGTACTTAAAGTTTAGCTCTGTGTCCCCAAAGTTCTGGTCTTTCTAATGGCCAAACAGGTTTATTGGATCGTTTAGAAATCTGATGTTCTAAAGTGTTAAGTTTTCCCATTTACTGGCTAGTCTGAAAAAAAAAAAAAAAAAAATCATGGCTGTGTCTTTAAAGATGACATTAAAATCTTCTTTCCATGTCATGAGCATTTTACACATCAAAATTTGTCCTAATATCCGATGTTCCTAAATGTTCCTTTTTTTTTTCCAACTAATGTTCAAATGAAACTCCATGGGCGAGTGTATCACTTTGAAATAAAGCACTGAATAACCTGTGATATGTTTATGATAGTTTGGGGAGGGTAAAGTGGGCAATTTCTCTTCCAGATATTACTAAGTCAAAGGAAATTAGATCCTGTAGGCTACATTAGATCCCACATGAAGTGTAGTGGTAAACATAAGTTAGCCATGATTTTAAAAAGGGATTAAAGGTTGTAAGTTGCTTCATTTTTGCATAACCAACTTGAGTGTTTTTAAAAGGCTCCATTATCAAATGCTTTATCAAAAGACATTAGACTGATTTCTCAATATATTAGGTACGCAGTATACCCTCTTTATTTCATATATTTTGGTTGTTCATTTCTTTAAACTTACACCCTTATGCAAAACTTTAGCATTGGGAATTAAATGGTGCTTTTTTAGCATCTTGATTTCTTTGTCTAGAAGCAGTTTCAAGCAGCAGCATTCTATGCTAACATTAAGCAACAGCTTGTTCTATTTGTTCTGAGGCAATGTGAAATTAAAAAGAGGCTTGGCAAGCAGCTACCCTAGTAGATTAAAAGCAAATTATCAAGTTTTCTGAGGTAGTCTGAAACATGTTCAAATGTGTACTCTTAGTACTTCTTTTAAAAGCACTGAATTTCATTTAAAACACAACAGCAACCAGAAGTAGCACATTTTCTTCTTTCCTCAGGTGAGCTCAGTTCCTACTTCTTAAGAGTTCTGAAATAAAAAGACCTTAAACCCAAGCGAACTGCCTCACTAAAGCAGAAAAGTCTCATTAGTGGCCTGAGCTTCTCTGGCAGCTTTGTGCTGACATGTGGTCGATGGACTGTAGTGATTCAATCATTCCACACAGCTATTTTAGTGTGTCTTCACTCACGTCACAGGAGATTGTGAAAGCCTTGACCAGTGCTTGCCTGCCTAGGCAGACTGAACTAATTTGTATTCCTGTGTGCAGAGAGAAAGGTCCTGGCTTGTGAGCAACCTTGTTAGCAACCACAGGCGAATTCGCTGTGAAATTTGGAAGTCAGGAATTTGGGCATGGAGGGAGGGGAGATTATAAGAAACATTGCATAGCTTCCTGTTAAACTAGAGGAAGATATTAGTCCAGTCAGAAAACGCCTACTTCAAGAAGCTGTGTATTAAATAGAAATATTTATCTTCATAGTTTATTTTTACAGGCCGAGATGTCACGGCAGGGGCAGAGGGTTTTTTCAGTGTAGCAGCTGAGTCACTCAGCTTTAAAGATGCTATTTAAGACCCTCATTGCATTGTGATGAATTTATACAATATGTTCTTCAGACCAAGAACCATGGTTGGGATTCTTGGCACGTTTGGGGGTAATTTGTTTGAACAATAGGTACAATAATATTTTATGACTAGAAGCTGCTTATATTTGAATCACTGTTATTGTAGTTTTTATTGTCTAGAGTAACAAAAATAAAACAAACCAGTTAATAATATGTTCTGTATTAAAACTGTCATTGATCTCAGGAAAAGGTTATTGTTCTTAATAAAGGAGCTTGGTAGTTGTCTGGGAAGTATTTCATTACACAAACAGTAGAAAGCTGTTATGTCCTTGTATCTTCTGTGACAGGCAAATGTTATGTCGCATCAAGTGTAATGCTTTTCCTGAGCCTATATTATAATGCGACTTTCCTGTGATATTCAGCACTTTGAATATTGGGGAGAGTCTGGTCATTTGTTTATGTGTCTTACCTAGACTTTGACCTCTAACTTTGATTGAAGGGTAATGACAGAACCAAAATCTGGTCCGAACATACTGAATGACATGTTCTTGTAGAGAGAGGAGAAAACAAATATAAAACAATGTTTTCTTTGATTGTTCGGCCATCTCTCATTTGACTGAAGCCTAAAAAGAGCCATTTCAGTAATTATGAAACAGATTAGCAGAGAATTTCAATGCGTACATGTTGCCATAACAGCTTTGGGTGGTAAATGAACTTTGCAAGACTACATTTATCAAATGTAGAAACTTGGACAGAAACGTACACCAAAACCTTTAAAAAGCAGCACTATAAAAGACAAGGATTAGAAAATAGGCTTTTTATCTCAAACTATTAGTGCCCCTTCAAAGATGAATAAAATTCTCAGCGATGAAGCAACTAGACTAATATTAGATTGGTCTTTCAGGTGGCAAAGATGATTTGATATTTATGAAGCAGCTGGTTCCTGAATTATTGGATTTAAACATTAACAAAAGACTATTCATACTGAAAAATCCACATCCTGTCACAATAAAAGTACCATACAAAATTCCAAATGAATGGATAGAAAACAATTATTTTGAAGTTATTGAGCTACAGAATAAGATAGAATCTTGCTGAGACAAGCAAATGAAAAAGATTCTCTACAAAAAAATTTGCATGGAATTTTCTTTTACAACCATCCAGTAAATGATGTCTAATGCCAGTCAAAAGTATGTTGAAGCTGTGTTTCTTCCTACAGAAAGCAGCTCACTATTCTAACTTAAAGGTTGTTTTTTGTTGTCGCTTGCTGTCTAAGGGGTCTAGGCCAACTGAAAACTGCGAGAAAAAGACATATGAGCATCTGTGACTGATAGGGTCTCCTAGAGCATCCTTGAAAGCAGGAAGCACAAGGGTTAGCCTACAAATCTGGTGGTTCTGGTGACATGTTCATATGGTGTGAAAGTGCTAGTGACATTATTCCCCTTGGTCATTGGGAAGAGTAGCAATGAAAGTGAGGGGAGACCCTAAATCAGAATGAACGACTTCTTCAGACCAGTCCTTATTTCAGAGCCTGGATGCTAGAGGGCAGTTCAGGTGCTAAAGTTGTGCTCTTGATCTGAATCGCATGCCTGCCTTGCTCCACTGACTGCAGAGAGAACCTGTGGAGACTAGCTTCCCAAATTAGGCAGAAAAATTTGGTGGCCCAGGTTAGACAGTATGAAAACCTTCTAGTCAAAACCTTAGAGTCCCAGCAAAGAGTTTAAAACTAAAATAGTTAATCCTGGGAATCAGGAACAGAAGATCTTCTTGGGTATTCCAATCCCATATCTTGATACTCTTTTTGAAGGTCTTCCAATAACATTGTCCCTAATAGAAGTATCCAGCCTTTGTCACGTCAAGGCTGGCACACAGCACTGTTATTTAAATGCAGTCCTCAATAAGGCGATGAACATTTGTAGAATCCTGTAGTGTTCTACTGGTCTTTTCTTGAATAGGTAATACATTGGCTCAGTGATTTTATTTTTTTTTCTCCTCAAGGTTGAAGTCATTCTTGAGCAGATTTTAACATTCTGGCATGCATAGAGACAGCACTGTATTATTGTATTAGTTTCTGACTGACTGTGATAATCTCAGCCCCAGGCTGGGAAGAAATTGCAATCCAAGTTTCAGAAAAATGAAGAATAATCCTCATTGTTAATGCCATAAGGAGAGAAAGTTATTTGATAAACTGGATGCATTCCATGAATCCTGAAAATCTTATTCTTTGGAGTTCCTAAAAGAGATAAGGAAAGATATAAACATAGGTAGGTCAGATCTGCATTTCAGATGCCTTAGGGGTGGAATGTAAAAAGTCCAAAGTTCTTGAGAGTGTTCTGCCTGAACAAAACAGCAGGTACTGGAATAATCATAAAAAAAAAGTTTGCTCAAATGGTAGATGGCTACAAACATTGACAATGTTTGCCATTGGCTTGTATCAAATCATTAATTCTCTCCAGATGGAAATGTCTCAGGCCAAGGACGCTTATTTCAATATTCTGTTTCCAACAGTGGCCAAAAACAGAAGCCAAGGGAAACCTGTAAAAATGGAGCAAGCTCACAGTGAAAATTTCCATAATATTTCCTCAGCTTCTAACCATTAGCATTAGACTGAGTTCCTGGACAAAGACTGTGTTTGCCAGAAGTGGTGTCTTTATATTCAACGAAAGGCTGAATTTTTACCCGTGGACATTTTCAGTTTTCTGTTTGAACCTTGTGAACTGTGAACATCCACCATATAGCAAGGTGTTCCAGGGATTAAGGAACTGTTCCATGAAGAACCACCTCCTTTTGTTTGTTTGATACCTACCACCTGACAGCTTCCTTTGATGACCCTCTCACTCTGTACTACAACATTAACAACAGATACCTTTTCACACTCTCCAAGCCATGATTTCATAGTCATCTGTCATAATCCCACCTCAAGCATCGCATTTCCAGATCAGTGAGTCCGAGCCTTCTTAATTGTTTCTTCTATAGAAACCTTTCCAGAACACTGATCATCCTCACTGCCCTTTTCTAGTTCTGTTATATCATTTTTGAGATGGAAGAGCAAAGCTGTAGTGTTCCAGATGCAGGTGAGCCATTATTTATTTGGCGAACTAATTAAATTCTGTCTTGCTCTTCCTTCTGTTCGTGATCATTCCTAATATTCTGTTTGCTTTTTTGACTGCTGCTGATCACTAAGCTGATGTTTCCTGGAAAGGTCCGTAATAGCCTCAAGATCTAGTAGCTAGTCAGTTCAGAGGCCATCTCTTTATGTGTAAATTAAGGAATTTTTTTCCCCAAGTGTGTGCTTATATATGCACTTAATTTCTTCTACTGCAGTATGGTCACTAACACTACTAATCAATCTAGTAAGATCTTTCTGCGTTTTTTTGCAGTTTGTCCTCGTATTAGTTACCCAGATTAGTTTAGCATCATCAGCAAACTTCAGGTGAGTTTGTTACTCACCTCTTTTTCATGATTGTTTGTGGATATGTTAAAGAGCATTCCCAGAACAGATCTTTGACTTTAGTGATGATCTCTTTGTACTGTAAAAACTTTCCTGTTTTTTAATCAATATTGTATCTGTGCAAGGACACACAGATCCTTTTATCCTACAGCTTTTTTTCTTTGGTGAGGAAACTTTTCAGAATAATTTCAGAAATCCACATAGAAATTCAGTAGATAAATGTGTGGACCTCCCTTATCCACATGCTCATAGACTTTTTCAAAGAACACAAGCAGGATGATGAGGCATGACTTCCCTTTGCAAAAGCTGTGTTGACTGTTTCCCAGTACATTACCTTTACATCCACCATGTCTATTCTTACAGGTCTGTCAATGTCTTATGAAACCTTTAAAAATTGGTATCGTATGTACCCATATTCCAATCACAGTACCAAGGCAGTACGCCTTGCTTTAATACAATAGTCCATGCTGCTCTGCAAGCTCCATGTTATCCCTGGGTTTTTGGTATGGCACATCATGACGACTTTGCTGTTAAAACTTGTGAACAAGTTTTACTCTGTAATTACATTAAAAATGGAGCTATTTAAAAAACAGATTTGTTTCTCTGTGAATTTGTGCACAAAATTAGGGTTTTTATTTTCACCAGCCTGTCAAAGCCAGTGCTGCTAGGAGAGAGGGAGCTATTTATATTTCTTCAAATGCACCTTCTTATATGTTGACTGAGTTCCAGTGGCCTAGATTTAAGCAAAAACTTACTTGTTACATGGCTGTTTGATATGTGCAGGGCTGATGGTGATAGGCAAAATAGAAGGAACCTAGCACAGCTCATTAAAGTGTACATCCAGTTTGCATGACTGATGGTTGTGGTGGGAGAGGAAATCAATGGCAATTTTCTGTATTGAACTTCACTGTATAAGGATAAATATTCAGCACTACTGTGTCTCTATTGCTGCACAGAGCAGAGATGCACCTGCAGCAGTGATAGCAACTGTAATAAGAACTTGCCTCCTCAGAAGAATTTGCCAAATCAAAAAAAGTTTCCTAGTCAGAGCAGCAAAAATTACTGCTGGTGAAAGGGGGAATGAAATTCCAGTTCACTCATGGGTAGATAGAGAATTGAAGCACTGTGATCCTTTGATGTTGCTATTATGTCAAAAAAATAATATAAGTACGCTTTGGTCAGGTCATATCTATAGTTAGTAAAATAAATTATATCTACCACAGTAGACCAAAGGGAAACATGTTTGTACCATTACTGAAAATTCATGTTTTCTTAGGTAATGATTACACAGTTGTTATATATTGCATTGTATTGTAGTATTGTATTATTTTCTGTCAGCCAGAGAGGCACTAGCACAATCATAGCAGTTCAGTTTGCTGTGGCTTTACTGAAGGGCTGGTCTTCTGTTGGAACAGTTGTATTTTCGTTGGTAATATTTATTACTTTATTTTTGGTAATATTTATCCGTAACTAAAAGACAAACTTAGTGAGCGAATTAGTTGACACACAGTTTATTTTCTGTCTATTTAACTAAAATATGCCTTATCAATTCATAGTCTCAAGACACACTTTTGAGAGATAAGTGCCTGTGTTTAAATTATAAAAGGTGTCCTAAGGGTGACTTAGGGTATGTAAACATTGACAAGCGTACCCCTCATTACTGCAACATTGATGTTTGCACTTTTCCTTTTTTATTAAATCTCAACATGCTCTCAGAGATGTAAATTTACTGAGCACAATGATGGGTTTGCAGCAGTGCTTTTTCTCTCTCCATCTGTACTATCTTATATGTGTTGCTATAAGCAACAGTGTTTTAAATTGTTGCATTTATGAAGCTATTAAAATAGGACAGATTGGAGCTTATAATCTTGATGATGCACATTTTTTCCCCATTTACTCCACAAACAAGATGACCTGTGGAAGGATATGCTCCCTCGCCTGAATTTAGAGGAGTCTTTGTTCTCTCTAGAATCCCAGTGTTTTCTTGGCCTTTTCAAGGACAGAGCTCTGAAACTGGTGAAAGAAGGAGACTTTGCATCAAACTGATTAAATGTGTATTGCATAGGCCCATCTTGCTACATATCTTCAATATTCATTTTGGAGTATGGAATTTTAGGAATCTTGGCTTTCTTTTCTAACCCTGAAGATGTTAAAGTTTTGTCAGTGTCCTTGTAACTTCAGATTCAGAAGTTATCAAGGTAAGACCTCCTTCTATTTATTTTTTAAGGGAATCAGTAGTATTTCACTGAGGTGCCAACATTAAGTGTGAATGAACCTTTGGTTGTATTGGTTCATTTAAAAAGGAGTTCAAAAATAGCTACATTTTCATTGATGATTGTGTCAGCTCATTATTTCTTACAAAGGCAAATCAACAATGACATCCTAAGGATGGAATTTCAGACCACCTTGGAGAGATTCTGGTGAAAGTCCTTTGCTTTTCATGCATCTTTAGCTTTGGACTGTAAACTGAAATAATCGTTTTTTAAAAATGTTTCACTAACCATGTTTATGTAGAGGATGTTTCACTAGAAAACAGCAGCCATCTCTTGACTGGAGATACAATTCAGGTGAAAATAAACATCTCACAATAGTCAGAAAAGACAAGTTTGCTAATTTTGTGATGCCCATAGGATGAGATTGTCATGAAATAACTCCAGAAGTCCTATTTATGAAATCATGATATATTTATGTATGTCCCTCATGATTTGTTGCAGATGTACTGTTTCAACATGTAAGTGGTGCATGCAAAGATGAATTTGTGATTTTGAGATTAATAATTACATCTAAAATAATTATGTTTAAAAATAAATTTTGAAACATATATAAATAGTTTTATTTAAAAGGAACACTGGGCTGTAATACATGAAAAACAGGATCAGAAGACCTTTTATTCACTTTGTCGTGGAAAGATAGCTCAGGCTGAACTGAGCATGTTGGTTTCAACCTGAAGGGCAAGAGAATCTAGGTGTTAAAAAATAGTTATAAAACTGTGAATCATCCTCTTCATAAATGATAAATTATCCATTGTTACTTTGGTAGACTGTAAGTTTGTTCAGCCTTTACAAAGTGTTACACCTGTTCAGTACAATGAAAAAATAGCATAGGATTTCAAAGGAGCCTTTCAAAAGGCTGTTTGGGGCAATGAAGTTAGTTATTTTTATTTTAGAGATTCAGTGTCTAAAAGAAGACCTGAGATGAGAGATCACTTTATTGGTAATTGCTTCTTGTTTTATAAGTAGCTAATCCTTTTTCCGATATAGCACCTTTTCTATATCGTACAGAAGAGTGTGTAGTTTGGTTTGATGGTTAACATCAAATCAAATACGAAGCTAGCCTGCAAAGCATTTTCCCTTGTTCTGCTGGGCTCTTCTGAGCAGGATATTATCTGTTATCTGTAGGATTTCTGAAGTGCTTAACATTACTCAGGGCTCCTCCCACTAAAACTGATCGATCCAATTGCACTATAGTTATTTCCCTGAGTGCGCACCTATGTTAACCTGCTTAAGTACTGGCATCAATTAAATATTATGAATATGGAGCTCAGAGCAGAGTTTGTCTTGCTGTGTTGTTACCATGGCCAGACTGTTGTTTCTAAACTTGCTCAAAAATACTTGGGCTGAGCTGCAGTATTTAGGATTGACTGCAATCAGTAGCAAGTGTCTCACAAGTTTTAGAGGTTATGCTCTTAAGCACTTCTGAAAATACTAGTTTAAACTAAGCCAGAGTTATTTTGTACTGATAAATGATACTATTAGCAAGGCCCTGATATCCAGAGCATCTAAAATGTGTTTGCTTTGACTGCTTGATTGAACTTCTAGTAACATATTCCATACTTAGTCCTTTTCCTTCCATCCTTTCTACGAAAGCCCTGTTTTAAGCCAGTTATCTTTTATTGGTATTTCATCACCCATCATCACTGTTTTTTCAGTCTCTGAACAGAGGTCAGTAGCGTTGCACAAAACTTTCTGTGTCAGGGACTAAGAGTTATATATCCTTCTCTCTGTCGATATTGATATTTAAAAGGAACAGTGTATAAACTGGCAAAAGAGACAGTGAGGGAGGATATTCTATGAAATGGATTAATTTTTTTTGTGACAAGGAAGTACTTGTGCATGAGAGCAATGGCATGCATGGGTATTTGCAGTGCTCAAAACAGCTATCTTGCTTTCGGAAATTACTTTTGCATTCATACATGCACTTTATAACTGTTTTCAGCTATATCTTTCTCTAGAAATTGTAAAATCTGTTCATCCAGCCTCTGTTAGATAACAGTGTGGGACAGTTACTCTGTCAGTAGTAAATGTTTTAAAGGCAAACTAATAGCTACTTTTCAATTTAAAATAGGTGGTAAGGGAGATGCCTCTTAGAATTGCGGCATTTGAAGTATGGATTGTAGTATTCCTGAAGGTGAGTGATGGTCAACATCAAGCATTTTAAACATCTTCTGATAGTGCACTAGAAAAGAGCAGACAGTAAAAAGGCATTCATGATTTTCCCCAGTGGTGTGTTTCTGCTTTCTCCTGGAGTAAGTATAGCTTATAAGCTTATAAGTATAGCTTATAAGTATAGCTGAGATGGTAGTTAGGTGTTAATGTTTGTTCAGAATTTAGGTCATCTGAATAAGAACGGTTACTGCAGACCTGTGCAGCCAGGCAAGGGTGTACCATAGCAGTGGTAAGAAAGGTTAAGGCTTCTCTCCCCTGTTCCAAGGGAGAGAAGAACTTGTATTTGTTCCTAGAGGGACGACATATAGTGAGACTAGTAATCTGTTAATTTTTTTAAGCTACCAAGAAAGTGGGGAGGAGAGATAATGAGATATCAGATTTTTAGGCATTCAAACAGAACAGCTCTATAGCAGTGATCTCAATTAAAATCAATTTGAACTTAAACATTTCATCTGTTTTAGGTACCTCTGACCATCCTACTAGACTTGCATCCGCCTCTTTAGGTTTTTGTCTGTCCTCTAGGCTTTGTGCTGAGATGATAGAGATTGGGTAAAAACAATCTTCTTCCCTTAAAGCATGATCTATTCTGAGAGCAAAAAATAACATTATGAAATTGCATACTCATTTCTCAGTGGGAAAGCAAGTCTCTCTCTCTAATCAATGCGCTGTTTAAGCTGGGCATTATTACATTCCATGGAGCTTAAAAATTCAAAGGAAGATACTCTTTCTTAGTAGTTACCTAAAGAAGTACTTTTTCAGTGGGTACTGAAAAGATCTTTTGAAAAATAGATTCTGAAGTATTGATTTGGTCTAATGATAAAATTTTTCTTTACCTTTCTGAATGAAACTTACTTCAATCAGAAACAGACATCTATCATTACCTATCTGCAAACTTATCCAACCCACCAAGGGTAATCCTGTGGTCACTGCAAAATAAAATTAAACTGAAATATCTAACGAATATTCCTGCCAATATGATTCAGCCCTGTCTGAATTCTATTTCCTATCTATTCCTTCATCTTACAATAGAAGTGAGCTCTATCTGTTACTGAAGCATTTCCTGCTCCAGTAGCATCCTCCCCTGATTTAGCTGGCTTTCTTCTCTCTTACGCCTATACTGTGAATTGGGGTTCTGTTCCAGTAAAGCACTGCTATCAAAACAGACTCCTACTACTCTTATGGTGTTGCTATTTACTGCAGAGGTTACTGTAGCATGTGGGAAGTCCGATCAATAATCAAAGGCCCATTGTTTTAGGCATTGTACAAAGAAAGAAGACCATGAAGACTCCCCCTCCATTCCTCCATCCCAAAACCCAGCCCTAACACCATATCTGCCTTTCATGAAAAAAATAAAAGTGTGTCTTATCAGCACATACACACATCAGCTAGTTCTGTTCTTTGGGTAGTTAAAGAAAGGGGTAAAATGAATCTGTAATTGTTCTGTAGGAAGTCAAATTAGAATTCCTGACCTCCTCATGTGTGGTTATCTGGTAGTCAAAGAAGGTGAACTTGTCAAATTAAACAGTGTAATTTATTTGCAAATTGTGAAAACATAAGTTATTCAAGAAAGGGAAAAACAGGAAAACTCGTAATCATCCTTGGTAGCAGAAGTTTGTTCCCTCTGCTGATGATAGGATATAAACTTCACCTGAGTCTGAAAAGCCTGTTAACCTGGGACTAAGGAAACTGGGACAGACAGCACTGTCCTCCTATTGCAGTAGGCTTTGCCACAGCACCACCAATATCTGCATGGCTTTGCATAGGCCAAGCTGGAATGTAGTTTTTCTAAATATCCAAATTTTAAATTCAGAGGCATTGTGAATTCATATGCAAGCATGTAACTGACTTAAAATAATAAAAGGATGGTTGAAACGGAATCAAAAGGATTCCTTTATGGTATGGAAAAAGCTGTGATACAGGTTGTGCAGGTGCTCTGTAGGATATAAAAAACCACTTCAGTTTAGAGGACAGGAGAGTCCTTCAACTGACATTAAACTCCAGAGAATCATTTTTTCATTGGATGATTAAAAAAAAAAAAAAAGGAAAAACTGTTAATACTTCTGTGCTTCGGAAAGTTAAGCAAATGGTATTTGTCAAACCTCACAGTATATGCTTTATTAAATTGAAAAAAAGGATGCATAATGATATTTTACTTCAGGACATTTATAATTTCTTCTGTACCTCATAATATGATTTGGTTTGTCTGAAAACTGTTTTAACCTTGTCAATATGCTTTTATATAATAAATAAAAATAGTAGAGTTCCAAGATAAGGCTGGACAAGGACACAACAAAGAATCTTCTTATACCTTCCTTTTTGCATCAGAGAGAGACCCACAAATGCATAGTTTATCTCTGTCAAGTTTGTTGCAAAGAGGGTATACTCTTATGCCGTGCTGGTGAACAACTTGTGACATAAGCTGTTTGCTGAGCAACAGCCCTACAAGCAGCATCCTCATTATTGTTGTAAATCATTCCCTCAGCTTTTGATTGCAGTCTTAATAGCTTCCACTTCAGTACTGCAGACAAAATTGCCAATTACAGCACTAGGTTCATCTCTACGTGGAATGATACATTAATGAATTGGTTTGAAAACAGATATGATGCCTGTTCAATATTTTACAGGCAAAATCCTTTATTATGGGTCATCTTGATCCACCATGTTTTCTGTGTTCTAATTTGTATGACCTCAAGATAGAGGGCTTTTTTCAATAGGTTTCTGACCATCCCAAGTTGGAACAGTTGGAATTTGTCAATGGCATCTTTTTTGCTTTCAGAATGGAAGTAAGCATTGGGAAAAATGTATGAAGAAGGAGATTTTAATTTTTTAGGGAGCAAATTAGAAGAGGTAGGAAGGATAATGAATGGCATAGCTACAGTAAATTGACTGTAGTGCAGTAGTTCAATTCTCACGTGTTAACTTTAGCTGGACCTTTGGGAACTGAGATGAGAGATCAGCCTGACTACTGAAGGGCACATGCTAGCAGTTCCTTGTCTTGTATCTTCTCTGAGCTTTCTGGCTTTGACCTCTGCTGTTGGCGCAGTACTAGACTGACTGCTGGTCAGAGCTGATGGAGGAATTACTATAGAATATCTTTCCTAAGAATTCTCCTTGATCCAGCTCCCAAATAAAAACAAAATTGTATTATTGGGAGTAAGATTCAGAGTTAACTGAGGACAATGGAATTCAATGGAAAAGAAGTTTGATTGTTGTTGCAGTCAGGTTTTATAAATCACATGGGTTACTGTTTAATAATTTATTGTTGGTTTGGCCAACCCTAACATACCACACTTATTGAGACTGGGATTCAGGAAAAATACTGCACAATAATAATTCTGAGTAGTGTGTAGGAAGAGCCTTGTCTGAGTTCAATAAACAAGATACTTGGAAAACATGGTACCTATGTTTCTTGTCCTCATGTTCTGAATGTTTTTGCAGGGGTTCTAATCAGCAGAATAATAGATATATGTTACAGTCAGACTTTTAAACACTGGTTTAGGGGTTTCACTGGATCCTTCATCTTGTATTTGAATAGCTATTGTTGAAGTTCAGCTGGAAAAACTGTGTTTACAGAAAGCCACAAAAAATTTAGTCAAGTAACAAGTCAAATTTTTATTAGGATGATGGAAAAAACTCAGATAAAAGCAAATCATATCTGAGTCATTTGGTAAAATTCTATTTTACCAGGTTTTATACAATTGTAATGGCTATTTTTTTGTAACAGGCATCTATAATGAATGCAAATTATAAAGCAGTGATGTCATGATACTATGTCTTATACAAGGATTGCATTAAAAATCTTTAGCTCTGAGTCATTCTGGTTCCCAAAATAAAATAGTCTCACAACTTTTGTGCTACAGGCTAATCAGAAGGCTAGAAAACTATTTTTAAAAACATCAAATTATACTTGTTCCTTGGACAGAAAGCCAGTACCCATTGCAGTTACATGCAAAATCAAGGGGTTTTTTTCTTTACAGTTGTTCTGTTTTTATGCTAACATTATTTTAAAAGAACAAGTATGATGTTTTCTTTTTAGGAGACTTCATTCTTTTATAATGTTGTCATAATTTTTTTTAAGTACAGAGTGAAGTAGTTCAGTAGCATTGGGCTAGAAATCTGATGCCCAAGATATTAATATGATTCAACATTCAATGTAGTGATTTGGATTTCACAAGAAACTTTTGCTTCTTCAAGTCTTTTGCACTTGATTCATCGCTTTGTTTTAACTTTCTGATAAGGGAAAATTTAGTGGAAGAGTCTATGGCAATTTAAATAAAAGTTTCTCCAGTATGAAGATTTCTTTGCAAATCCAAGACTAGGTTTTATGGATGGACTGTCTTATCACTAAAGCTATGTCTCTAATGTGCTAGAAAATTTTTGAGTGCCAGCTAATTTAAGTGAAGGCTATCATTCATTGAAGAATTCTGCATGACATTGACAGGCACCTGCTATTACCTAGACAGTCATGGTTTGTCAAGGAAGTCCAAAAAACAAAAAAAGTGTTTACTGAAAGCAAGCTTATATGCACATTCAGTGTTCACATTACAAGAGGTAAGGTGTTGTATCAGTAAGGTATTTAAGTGCTAGAGCACTTCCAGCATTGTGTTGTTCTGATATTTTGTATTCAGTAACCTGGAATGAAAGCATTTCTCATCTAATGTCTTTTACTATAATCTAGCAGATAGAAACCAATTCTACAACTCAACAGTTCAGACAGCAAATGAACAAAATGAACATATTCAAACATTCAGCCAACTTTATATGGAGATGGTGCCAGAGGCATTTATTGCCTATTTTCCCAGTACATTGATTAATCACTTCCCCAAGAGCTTATGTTAAAAAAAAAAATCTTTGAATTATCCATCTCTGAATATGTCATTGAATAAATATTGCTGCATTCTAGATAGCATGATTTCAGAAAAACATGATTAGTGAAAGGAGAACCTGGTAAGTCAGTAGCAAGAAAAATCCAAATAAGAAAACTCTTTTTCTAGAGGGTTGAGAAGTACATTTGCTTGTGTTGGGAACATTAAAGTAGAAGGCACCCTGTAGTCATTCAAAAAATTTGTTGTAAAGGAGTCTTTCCTCATAGAAAGACTTGATTTCACTGTCACAGTAACTTGTTAACTATTTAAATGAGTGGCGAAAGGCAAGAGTTATCTGAAGAAACAGCTGGTATTCTTGATAGTGTTTTGAGAACAACTTTCCTTCTTAAGGTTCTCGTCTGTCATTGAAGCAAAATTTACAGTGATTTATCAAGTCCCAGACAGATATGCTTATGGTACTCTCAATTGTGTTAAAAAGTCCTCATTAGGATTGTGGGTCATGCACCATGTAACAACCAGCATGTCATTAGAAGCTTAAACAATACAATTCTTATTTTCTATAGCATATTATGAAGTTTTATCTGCTGGGGGTGTTTTCTGGCTTCTATGGGACTTCTGTGAGATTTGCTAGCCCAAGACTCTGATAATCAACGGCTCTTGTGCAACCTCAGTATAGAAAGCTGCCACCAGTCTTGTTTGTTCTTTTGTATAGGAGCAAGTAAATGCACTAGGTGCAAAGGTGAGCAATTCATATGTCACTTTGCACATAAAACAATTATTTCATGCCCCACATGGTCAAGCTTTTTTATGTGTAGGTGGTTGTGTTCAGCTAATGAAACACAAGATCTGTTGACTGTGGACTTTCTCCAGATGGCAAAAATAGTTATTTGAAACCACATTGATTTTTTTTTTCTTTCACTAATACATAGAGGGACACAATAGAAAGCTATTTGCAAAGCTTGCTATGACTGCAAGAAGGTGCCAACTTGAATAAGATGAAATTTTAAACTGTGAAGAAACTGAAGATGTTCATTTTGCCATGAAGTGTTATCTTCTGGAAGAATTGTGAAATACAAACAAACAAAAAACCCCAAACCTTTTTGCAGTGATGTCCTTAAAGACATCATCTGAATAAGCTACCATTCAAAGCATATTTTCCTTATGCTCAAAACATGAGCAGGTAGGATCTGCTGAGCCTCACATGCTCTGTTTTCCTCAATGTGGCTTAGCTATAAATGTCAACATAATAAAAAATCATAATTTCAGCTTTCATTAAAGAAAATGGTTTCTAGACTCATGACTACCAAAAAAAAAACCCCCTGTAATCTAAGCATAATGCAATATCCTGGGTCTGCAGTCAGCATTAGGAGAGAAAGAAAGAGCAGCTCCTAACACTAATGAATTGTTGCCCATTAGCAGCCTGTGACTAGAGTAGGCCCAGACTCCTCTGTTACGGCTTGATGAAAGACAAAATTGCGTTGGAGGCTTGCACATTCTCTGGCCTTTTTTCATAGTTGCTATTACTTGATTGTCTTCCTTACCTGGGGATTATGTGATTTTAGTCAATAAAAAAGTACAAATACCAAAAAATACAAGGAACGATCGGCAGAGAGTTTGGCTTCTCAGTGCCGTGTGTCACAATATCTACGTCTGCTTAGGAACTTAAACCAGTGCAAGAAGATAGGATCAGCATATAGAAGCAGCTGTGCTGAGCACTTGCCACTTCTACTCTGAGGTCTGGACTAACTAATATTTCCTACACTCCATGACCATTATGTTAAAACTCTGGTCTACATTTCCCATGAAAATTCTCTAGGGAAAGAAGGTAGTTGTAATACCTTCCAGAATAACGAAACTCTGATTGCTAGGTACTTGTCCCTCATTATTGAAAACAATCTATGAAAATATGGAGTACCTAACAAGGTTCATCCATCTTTGCCTTAGCACTGTATCCTAAAGAGAATTTCATAAATAATAAATAATGAAAACAATGTTAATTCCCCAAGCCAATAAAGGGAAGACTCAGTAGAACATGTTCACAGAAATGAAATATAAGGGCTCACAAAGAGACAGAGCAAATTAATTTAAAATTACAAATGAACTCTAATGGACTTTCTGTGCATTATTAGACAGATTTAACAATGGTAATACTAAATGTTTTTGTCTTTTTTATCTCTTAAGATAAACATCCATGAGATGTTCCAGCATTCTCAGTATTTAAAGCAACATAAAAAAATCCTATATATTGTGCTACTAAATCATCTTTGCAGATCTTTTTACATATACTGGGAGGCTGAATAAAATAAAATGACCAAAAATAAGTTAGAAAAATTCACCCATTCATAAAGTTTTATGTTTAAAACTTTCTTAGTGTTATATGGAAAACTTTCAGTATTATAGAAAAAAATAGTATTTAAGAATGTCAACATTCTTACTTGAGGTGAAGAATATGTTAATTTTACGTGGTCTTTGGTTCCATAAACTTGCTATATCTTTGAGATACGTAGGTGTACATTTAAACACTCATTACTATTTATTATTTAACTTTACCAGTGAAAGTAGTTGCAGAAGTATTTCAGGAGGGTTTTATTTTCACTTACAGAACACTTCAGTATTTTTTTCTTTCATGTGCGGTTCGCTCTCAAATGTATGATTTCAGGTATAAAAGATGTAAAGTTTCTCCTCTCATCCTTGCAGGTGTTTTCATAGCACTCAAGTTAACTTTATTCTTAGAGCAGTAGATATATCTCTCTCTGCATGTTTCGTACCGCTTGACCCTTTCATCTGTCTTTTTTACCATCAATAGGTACTCTGTTCAGTTTGCTTCATCCATTTATGCATGATCTTGGACTTGGTAAGTGATAAATACTCTGTCTCCCCTTTATCTCTCAGCTCTTAAGTCATTCTGACAGCAGTAACCACTGTTCCAGTTAGAGCAGGTTCATCAGGTCACTTCAAAAAGTGCCAGCAGAAGCACCTTTACACCTCCAACGTTACTGCACTAAGCACTGCTGTATCAAATGATCTAATTCATGAATTGATCCAAGCATCCACCAGAGCTTATAGTAACAGATAGAACTATTCTGTCACAGGGGATGTTGAAATTATTACCTCTCATTTGGAATTTGATGAAACTGTCATTTTTCTTTGCTCTTTTGCCTCTTTTCCACCATATGTTCTCCTTAATATAAGCAGTTGGACAGCACCTTTATGTACCAGTCATTCACTTTATCTCTCTGTTGTTTCTGTAGCTCACAGTAAAGCCTACTTTCTGCATTGCCAGCCTATTGTTTGCTACCTGTGACTGTTCTTTTATGCCTGATGAAGGAAGTTCACCAGCAGTATAAGCTTGTTTCTTCACCATTAAGCATTTCATATTTATAGGTTTTATTATTTGTGTACAATTTGCAGTTGAATGTTACGTAAATAATGCAATTAATTAGCATTTATTACTGCTTTACATTTTTCAAAGTATTGCACAAACTAACTAATCAAGCAGTTAATAAACTAATTAATCAAGCAAAAGCAACAAGCAATTATAGGAGTAGTACTCCCTCTTTGTGCTTATACAGTCCTGGAAACTCTTGTATACTGGTTTGCTATGAAGTCTACAAGCAAGAATATGTATAAAAAGTCCTCCTGATTAGGTGATTTCTTTAATTTTCTTACAGATAACTCTTCATAATTGAAAAACAGTGCTTGTGTAGTTAGATAAAGTAAACCTGATAACATAGTGTGGGATTTCAAGAAGCTTCTTGCTTCGGCGTATGTTCCCATTGAAATCAACAGCACAGCTGGCAGCCAGTGTGAGCAGAGACAGGCCAGCAGCAAACTCCTATGACAAAGATACCACATTCACGATTCCACAAGATCATCTTGATGCGTCTTGCTCATTAGCACAAAATAAAGAGAAAAAAACTTTGTTGGGATCAACCTAGTGGTATTGTTAGGGTAATAGCTCTCTCAATGGTACCGACTGCTTAAAGACATTTGTTTAAACAACTTCTGAGTTTTTGTTTCAAAGTTAGCAAAATTAGTTGCTTAAAAACAGAAGGATTCTTTTATTTTGTTTAAAAAAAAATGTAATCAAATTATAGCTAATAAGGATAAACCTGATACACTGCAATTTTTCATGTGTTCATATGTGCAATGGGAACCTACATATGACCATTTGCCATGATTTATGTGGCACAAGATTATTGTGTAGGCTTGTAAACCAGTTCTGTTAACAAGGTAGTTTAAAATTGCCTGGGTCTTTTGTTCTCAGCCTTTTGAGGTAAAAAAATATATATCTTACACTGGTTTAAAAAAAATTTTTTCTTTGTTAACAGTAGGAATGTGTAATTGTGCAGGACATAACACATGGCCCCTACTATGCCTTGAATAACTAGGGCAGTTCAGTTTGGTGGGAATCCATACAGCAGTAAATTTTCTTCATTTACCAGCCAGCGCAGCATGCACTGAGGCATTCCTTTAGAAAGGGAATATGTTCTCTGTTGACAGGTGTTTTTCCACATCAGGTATGGCGTCCAGAGCACTGTTTGGCAGGTTTGGAGGCTTGAGTTTAGGTAAGGTCAATGGATGATGGCTGAACAAAAAACCTTGCACACTGTATGGGAAAGCTATTAGCTAGCAGATGACAGTGTTAACTATGACAATTTGAAGGGATAACCTCCATCATATATATACCCATAGTAATG
The DNA here is from genome assembly GCF_036417845.1 of Apteryx mantelli. Classification (NCBI taxonomy): domain Eukaryota; kingdom Metazoa; phylum Chordata; class Aves; order Apterygiformes; family Apterygidae; genus Apteryx; species Apteryx mantelli. The sequence goes on along the minus strand of NC_089979.1, from coordinate 54,251,935 downwards.
TTTAGCTTTGACCCCAAAGAAAACAGGGGATGGTGTGGACCAGGTGAAAAAAAAGCAATAGGACATTTTTCACCAGGAAATGGTAAAGAGAAATAAATATGCTCTTAAAAATTTTGAAAGATGGTCTGTTACATTTATGTTATTAGGAAAATTACCTTTTATGAAATATCCTGACTAAATTATCAAAGTATGCCCTTGTTCGTAGATTTTTAATTCTGCTGCACAAGCAGGATTCTTTACAACACAGTGTGTTTTCAACTAATGGTGAAATTAAGAATTTTTCGCTGCAACAGCTGGATGCAGTTTGTTAACATTTGCATTACCAAAAACTGTTTAAGTGCATCATGATTGCTATTTAGGTTGTAAATGAAAATGATTTTCAGTGTTTCAAAGCAAAGTGTATTTCAATGCATGATGGACAGGAGTAGTCTGAGGGAAGGGTCTAGTCCATCACAGGAAACAAAATGGACTTTACCTTGTATTGCCTCTGCTTATATCTTCAGGGTTGCTCAAAAACAGTGATATTGGTGCAATAAATGCCCATCAATATTAAATATAGATGCAAGCCTGTGTCCTAGCAATAAGCTTAGCTAATCAGACTGCAGTATGTTATATAGATAGATAGATTATTTAGCATGTGTATTGTTTACATGGAGTACCTTTTTATTTACAATGGACCTTAGTTAAAATTGAATTCAGAATATTCAAAATGCTTTTTAGCTCTTGTGTTATTTTACGATAACTCTTCATTTCCATGTACATAGATTGGATCTGTGAGTTTGCCTCAACAAATGTTTTGCTGCTCTCATTTTTTTTAAATGGTATCAGAAGCATCTAGTTTTACTGACACTCATACAAATTTGTTTCTGAAAATAAAAAATACATGAATAGTGAAAATAATTTAGACCAACATCACAAATGATAGATTTAAATATTAATAATTTGATAAAAACTGGATTTAAGATAATGTTTACAATAGTTCCCTCAAAAGTGAACTGTCAGCTATGGAGGTGATTCGTGTTTGTCTGAGAAAGCAGAAAGTAGAACTTAATACAATACAAACATGAGATGGACACATTTAAAATGCACATTTAAGTTCTGGAAGATGTATTTCAGTTTTTGAAAACAATACACCTTGGTTTTTGTTTCCTCTGTTTTCTACTGCCCTTTTTATATTATTTTGAGGAAGAGAGGGCTAAAAACTGACAATGGTTTAGAAATACAGTAAGTCAGTCTTGCGGTGTTCCTGACATTGTTTCTGTATGCATGTTCCCAGAAGTGAGAGTGAAATGCTGCAATGTTAAGACTTTGTGAGCAATATGGAGAAAGCCACCATGCTTGCTACTGAGCTGAAACTCTGCACGCATCCCAGAGCTCTCCCATAAGTGCCAGAAGTACTTTTAGAGTACGCCATGCCAGTGTGTATCTGTAAATTATGAGAAAACACTTTAAAATGAAAATTTAGAGGACTGTATTAATATTTGTGAACCTGTAAAATTATGGCACTGTTGAAGGCGTTCGTCTTTATGGAACTCTGAGGGAGGAAAGAGTTACTTCTAAGATAAATATCTTAAAATGATTCTCACTATTTTAAAGTCCTTTTTTATGAGGTTTCTCATTTTAGAGGTATAATGAAGGCATATAAGAATTAGACCGTACATTTTTTGGACCCCTAGAGTGAATGTGGTCTACCCTTTCTGAGACCAGTATAATTTGGGACGAACCATTATGCATTTGTGAAAATGATACTTGGGGATCTTCAGTTTTTAAAAACTGGCAGAGTTTCATTAGAAGTAATTCTATTGTGAGCAGGTATTTTAAGCAGAAGTTGCGTAAAATGTGCAACAGTGTATGAAAGAAAAACATTATAATTGTTTTATTTAATAGTTCACTTGACTGTACATAAACAATGTAGAGACTTTCACCACATGCCTAGTGTGAATAAATATATGTAGTGTGAATAAATATATGTATATATACATACATATATAATGGTAAAGAGAGGCAGACTGGTCAGTCTCCATACAGTACTTCATACTTAATTTTCTTCATATAGTAATTATGTATAAAATGTTTGTTCATTGTTTCCTTGCCTAGGAGCCAGAAACAGGCTGTCTGACCTTGACTTTTAATGTGTTCTATAAATTTGATGAGGATATCATTAGGTATTTTCTTCTGTTGCTCATGCCATTAATGCTGTTGCAACTGGGATCATACTGACTGCATGCCAGGTCACTAGTTCCTAGGTCTAGCCATTTCTTACACTTTGTTGGCATTTTTGCATGACAGCCACAGGGGTGGTTGGTTTGGCTTCTTGGCTCATCTGCTGTAGTCAACGTGAGGCAAGAGACTTTCACATCACTAGAAGCACTTCTGCCTACTAGACTTGAGCCAAGCATGGTGAGGAGTTTGTGGTATGAATGGTATCACAGCTATTAGGAGTGAGCATGATTATAAATGTTGCGACTCCTCCCTAACAAGCACACTTGTTAGTTTTGTGCTTTGCAGCTGTTCCTGTTAAAAATATGCAAAATTTCAGTGCTTTTTTTTTTCTGATACTTTCAGAAGAAAGTATTTTTATGATTTTTTAAATTAGCTTGTTTTGTATTTTTGAGCTCACTCCTTCATGCAGACACAGTAAGAAATATAGAGCATTCTTGAGTAAGTAGCTGTGGAAGCCTCTCCTTACAAAACAGTTTTGAAAATGCTAACATAACTGTTATTTCCAGTTACGTTGAAGAGCAAATTAGAACCATTCACCTGCAGCTAGAAGAGACTGCAGAACTTCCCACTGGTGCTGATGCAAGAATATTTCATAGAGAATATTTCATTCCGCCTGTGGATTGACATTGAGGGAAAGCCTGTGCTTGGATTTTTCCTTTATGTCATGTACAGACTTATAACTCAGTTTCAAAAGTAATTAATATTTATGAGGTTGGGCTTAGAATAATACAACTGCTATGAGACAGTGAAATGTCTGCCATTCACACAGTGCTGTATAGTGGTATGAATACATATTTTAAGTTTGAATGAATTAAATCATATTTAATCATTTCTCTGTGAGCTCGTAAACAGATAGCAGTGCATATCAGCACTAGCATACATTGTTGGCAAGTGACATGTGCTGTCAGCATAATTTTAGACACATTTCATTTCTTGCAGATTACTTATCTGGAGTTATCAGTGATTCAGAATTTTAAAGTTTTTATCATTGGTGTGCTAGCTACTGAAATCAGAAGGTTTTCTCAAGATGTGAATCATTTCTACTTTGGATGCAGAAGCAAGTGAATGCCAGTAGTGATTGTCTATTGACTTCCTAAAATAGCGTAATTAAAAAGCACACTTTGCAGAGCCCTTTAATCTGCATTGATTTTAATCCTTTATTGTTAAATATCTTCAGGTTGGCTTCTTTTCACTTTAGAGTGAAGTATAGTCAGAAGACTATGTATATAATTGGTGGCAAATACAATCAGGCTAAATGTAGCAGGAAGACAAAAGATATGAGCAGCTTAGTATTCATAACTCAGTGCTCCAGTTGTCTTGGGGAAAATAAGCAGTTTGCTCTGACTAAGGACAAAATCTTAATGCATTATTATGACTGTACATCAGTAGCTGAGCTGTAGATGTTGAAGTATTGCATTAATATTTGCTGTGCTTGGATTAGCTGAATTGGCACCGTATTTAAGTAGGGACTTGGGCTTTCATATTATTTACTTAATTATATTTGTAATTTACTGTGGCTCAGTACTCAGCATGATTTTTAATTGTCTGAGGGAGACTGTTAATTTTACAAATGAGGTGGAATAAGTGAGTATAATATTGCTATCGTGACTTTATAAGAAGGTTGAGTTTTGTGCTCATTGCTAAGCTTTATGGTATTCCCATTACTACCACATTGGTATAGTGCTTATTAAATTTTTAGAAGTTCATTCATCAGTAGTTACTATGTGGTCCTTGTTTCTGTGATTATTGCTGTTTTACTCTAATTTGGGTAGCACATATCTGAAGTTTCTGTCCAGTAACTAAAAAGTAAAAAATTGTTGATGCTAGTGGCTTGATGTGCACTAAATTATGTTCTGAAAGAGGGCTCTTCTGAACATCTGAGGATAGCTGCTATTAGCCATCCTTGATACCCTCATTGTAAGAGTGGGCTATATAGAGAGCCCATCTAATTACTTATTTGTAATGTAACAGCTTTGGGCTGTTGTAGTTAGTTGGTGTCCTGATTTTCCTTACAGAAAGATGGATAGTCATCCACTTTCATTATGAATTGCTATTAATTAATAAAAATAATTAATGTGGTAAAAACAAGAAAAAGAAAAAAGCAAGTAAAAATTTCATCCATCTCCTTTACAGTGTGTCCTCGTTAATTCAAAATGGCACATGATAGTGGAATCCTGGGAATGTAAAGATGCATCATATAGAAAAAAAGTAGCTTACTACGTAATAGAATAGTTGAAGACCTACCCTTCTTTTTTTCACTGAAGTCTAGTTTAATGATAATGGTAATACTGTGAATTGATATTCTGCACAGAAGTGATACAGCAGTGGCTAGAGTCTACTCAGAATTATAAAATCACAGAATAATTTAGGTCAGAAGGAACCACTGGAGGTCATCTAGTTTAAGACCCTGGTCAAGCCAGGGCCAATGTCAAAATTAGATCAAGTTACAGAGAGTCTTGTTCAACTGCATGTTCAATACATCCCAGGAGGGAGATGTCACAGCCTCCCTGGGCACCGTTCTCCAGGTTCTTTGTTCCTTTTCTTCTCCAGGTGTCTTTCTGACCAAAATCTAGATGGAACCACATAGTGGCAGTTAAGTTACTATTTGTCACCTAAACACTGATTTTAGACAATCTGCTTCCTGTAAATGATCTGGTGTGCAATAGCTAGGCAGATATGATTATAAAACTGGGTCACTGTTGTGTGCTGAAATTGAACCAGAAACTCAAGGTTGTAAGATAATCTGATTCCTGCTATGGTGGTGACTCCAGACTCTGAAGCACTTCCAGGTTTCACTCTGAGCAAAAGTCAATTCATAGTGTCCCATTGTTTCATGAAAAAATGTCAATTTGAAACCAATCAAAAGTGATCAGATACCCTGCTGTTTGAATTTCTGTGCTTCAGTTAAACATTATTCAAAAGGTTGTAAACATATCAACCTAAAAATGCAATTTTTAGAGAATATTTGATTCCTGCCCACCTTCTGTTCAATTAGGCTTCTTTTTCCTGTATGTCATATGGGGAGGTCAGTTTGGACACCTTGTTAGTTGTACCATTGAAAGAACACAAAAATGACTGAAATGTCAAGGTCAAGGGTCCATCTGTCCCATATCCCATTTCTAACCATGTATCAGAGACCAAAAGAAAGCATTAAGAGCATGATGAACATACAGTGATAGTATTCTCCTAGCCTCCAGCCATCCAGAGCTTAGATTCTTTGAGTTGGATGTTTCTGTACATTTATAATTAGATATATCCACAACAATTCAATATCCACATCCTGTGGAAACGAGTTCCACAGCTTACCTACCCATTGCAGGAAGTGTGTTTTTGTTTTGTTTTCTTCTCTCTTATGAATATGGTTCTTAGCAGCTTAATTTGATGCCTTCTAGTTCTTGCACTGAAAGAGGCAATGAACAATATAGCCTTATCAACCCTCTCCATGCTACTCATGATTTTATAGACTTCCATGTTTCTGTTGTCTCTTTTCTAGACTGAAGAGCCCTGGGCTACTCATTTGTCCCTTGTACAAGAGTCATTCTGTACCTTCCATCATCATCTTGCTCATCTGTGACCTTTTCTGGTTGTACCTCTCAGCTAGAAAAGAAGTTTGGGAAGGTGAACGAAGAAGCAAACATGGGTGTTTACAAATAGGAAGGATCAATAGCAAAGGGATGAAGAATTAAACAAATTTTAAAACCATTAAAACAATACTGATTCAATTTGGGCTGTTGACTTGTATAATACTTCCTGTAGTACAGAGCTGAAGCACACAAATCTGTGACCATCTCTGAAAACTGTATCATGTATGTTTAGAATGTGTTTATGTTTGCAGAAGCTTCCTCTTCTTACTTATTTTAGGCAATGGCTTACCATGTGATTACACCTTTGTGATGCAGGTGAAACCTTTTCATTTCCTGACCCCAATCTCTCTCTTTGTCATCACTAAACATATCTGCTACATTATAAATTAATTTACCTGAAAGAACAGTATCAGCTAAGAGAAACCTGTTTAAGCCCCACAACAGCAGTGTTCTCAAGCACATGACTGTCTTCAAACATGCGAGTTTCAATGGCTTCACAGAAGTCCTTGAAAGTGAAGGCTGTGCATAAATACCTGCCTGACTTGATCCTTTAGAGATTTATCTTTGAAAACTCCCCAAGGGCATCTTAGACGGGAAAATCAAGCCAGTTTACTTGCTACAATTAAATATACTCCGCCAATTTTATACTCGCAGGGAAAACCCAAAATGATTATGATGTAGTCAATATCATATTCAAATTATAACCCTCGTCCAAAAGGGATTCTGTCAGCTGGAAACCAGTGAATTTCCAAAACAATTTAAAAGCATTTTCTGGTTCTGTACCTCTCTCTTGATCCCCCTGCTGATCATTCTGCTTTTGGCATTACCTTTTCCTTCTTTAAATCTATTTTTCTCCCCCTTTTGACATAAAAACCTGCATAACCAAAAAATAAAAATGACTTGAAGACAGACTGTACAGCAAGAACTGGTTTTAGACTTAAAAAGTAGTACTCTGAAGCTGGTTTTGTACCTCAAGAAAGAGGCACGTCCTCAAAGCCAGCTACACACAAAGTATTATCTTTGGAAAATTAGTGGAATGTGTTTCTATTCTGACATTAATTCCAGGGACTCTGAACCAGTGTCAGAACATAGTTCATTTTGGAAATGGCTTTTATGGTAAATAAAAAGACAGTAAGCCTGCAACATTTTGACTTCTTTTGGAGGTAAAGTATTCCCAGAAGTAAACTTATCTTGTGTGTAGAGGCTGTTCCCATCCTCTTTGTAGCTCTTTGGAAGAACTTCAATCCAATGCTTGATGCTTTTTGAAGATATGCTTTCCATTTCCAAAGGAGTTCATTTAAGGAAGTTCTCTGACCTGTGTGAAGAGGAACATCAGATCGCTTTCATCTCTTTTGGCCCTATAATCATGAGTTTGTAATATTGCTGGGTTATTTTTCCTCTGAAATGGTTTACCTGCTATTCTGGCAATGAGTGTCCGTTAGTCAGTCGTGGGCATTTCCTTGAGTGAGTGTCAAGAGAGTAAAATAACTTAGCAGTTTTCAACTTGTTGAAGAGGTTTTTGTACTTATTATACCTTAGTATAATCTGAGGCTAGTATCAAAGCCACACTCAACAATGTTTTTTTTCTCTCTCTTTAAACTTGCTTCTCAGTACAAATAAAAAATTAATTGATGCTGTAAATTGCATTTACAAGAAAAAAAGTTGGTGCTTATTCTGTTTTGTACTTATGAATTGTTCACATGAAAAAAACAATAAAATAGGATAAACCTTTAAGTAATAAGAAACAAAACTTAAAATAGTGAGATGACTCAGAACTCAAATATAGAGCACAGAAGAAAGAAGTTTATTTCTGTAAGTCTCAATAAGTAGTATTGGAGAACTAAGAAGGGAAAAATATGTATCACTAACAAATTGGAAAGAAAGGAAATTTGCATATCAGAGAAGGAAAATGGCTTGGAAATAAGTATTTTCAGTTTGTATCATGTTTAAAATTTGTATATATAAATGTGTAGTGATTTGCCGTTGCGGTTTTTTCAGCCATCCATGAGATGCTGGTGAGGAAGTGCCATGTATATGGCTACATTGTGCTGGTTTGTTGGTCAAGTTCCCTCACTGTAGCTCTGTTGCTTTGCCAGACAGAGGTGATAAGACTGCATGCTGCTTATGTAGTGCAGGAAAGGTTGGCAGTAGAATGAGACTGGGGAAGAAGAGAGCTTACAGAGTCAGTAGATTACCGGGGCAAACACACATGTAACTTGTACTGATTCTGTTAAAGAGCTGACAAACTTTGTTCATATGTTGTGCAGGGATAGTAAAATGTTTTAGATGGCACCACAAATGCAGCATTATAAATTCTAAATATTCTTATTTGTGCTTTTTTCATGCAAGCAAGAGAGGAGATGCAGTGGGGTACCATGTGGAAATTTTGTCACAGAGCTTTGGTATAAAAGCCTCTCAACACTGCTGTGACTTTTAATAGGTGAATAAGTAGCTGCTTGCGATGTTAATAATTTTTATCTTGTTTCAGGCTAGTAGTTTTAACTGTTACACTTTGATTACGTTTCAGAACAGTCAAGCATCAAATATTGCAACTGACATCTGAATTAAAGAGCGTGCAAAAAATCTCTTCCCTCTTTGAGTATTGAAACAAATTAAAATGGAAAAGTGACTAAAGGAGGTGAGTCCTTTCTTCTTACTCTCTGATCGTTTTTTCCTTGATCTGTCTCTGCATCTCTTTTATTCATGTTTTCCCCAGGTTTGCATGTAAAAGGCAGGAAACTAATTGATTCCAAATTGTGAGCTGCTTTAATAGACATGAAGGTAGCCTGATAGCAAGCTATTCTGGGCTTAGAAGATTATATATACGATAGCCCATCTTTGTTGTTATCTTGGCTTGCAGGTTGCACACAGTGTTAACATCAGCTGCCTTTGACTGTTGGTCTGCCTTTGTGAACTATTTTCATGAGTCTGACGTGAACAGAAGAACATAGCATATAAACTTAAACGTTGCGTAGAGCCCCGTAGGTCTAGGTGTACTGTACCTGTGGAGCCAGATTAGAGAGTATGAGAGACAGGGTTGATTTGGCCTGGGGGAGTTTAAAGAAAGAGAAAGATCAGAGCCAAAAATAAAGTACAGAAGACAGCATGGGCTGCTGCATCTTGGAAGCAATGTTGAAATGGCCTAGAGGAGCTCTGATAGTGAGGGAACTTCTTTCTCCACAGTTCCACAGCCTTTCTGAAAGTAAATGCTGCAGAAAAACAGGACCATACCAACCTGGTAGGCATACCGTAGATATGCAGACCTCTAGCAACTCTAGCCTTTTGAGCACAAATGGAATAGTGGTGAAATGTATACATATAGTAAAATAAAGATATTTCACAACATTAATTAAATGGAGGCAAAAGAAAATCAGATGTTTTATACTCTGTGTATTACCACACAATAGTCTTAAATATACAAGCACTAGGAAAAGGGAGAGTTTTTAATTTACATTTCTTTTTAAAGCGATAGTCAGGCTGCTTATGATTTGATATGACTTTAAAAGTAGCTCTCAGAACTATGCTATATTCAGCTCTTTATAGTTCAGTTCCAAGCAAGTTCCTTTACTAACATTATTGTAAATGTTTAAGTGTATAATTGGTTATGGGTTCACCAAGATTAGTTAGGTATTACACTGTACTTCAACTCGTAAATTTCCCGGAGCAGACAGTAAGTTTGAGTTACTAAATGCAATGTTGTGCATCTCTGGAATACTCTTCATATCATTCAAGAGTGATGTTTACTCATTGTTTTCTCTTTCCTTAAGAATTTTTAATATATTCCTCACTTACTTAGAAAATTCATTTGTCATAATTAGAATATTAGCATCCATGCTCAAATGTTAATTTGATCACTTTAAAAAAGGGTACAAACCAGCAGTAATAATTACTTTGTATTTTAATAGACTCTTGCTGCTGCTGCTGCAGCATATCCAGAGCTGTAAAACTACATCCATGACCATTTAGTATATATATGTGTGTGTGTGTATATGATTCTCTATATACATAGCACATACATATGTATCTATACATGTGTATATTTCACATGTATACGTTAGAAAAACTGTTGCATATTCTTTAGAGAATAGGACTTGGAACTAGCGTGTATTTTCTGAGTATTTAAACTATTAGGTCAGCTCAGCTACCTTTACCTCAATTTAGCCTTTTGTAAATCAAGTCTAAAACTTCCTTGGAGAGGTGATATTTAATGTTTGCAATGATGTGATTTTCCCAAGTAAAAGTTGCTTTAACTTTTACTTAGGCATGTGTTTTTCATAATGATACATCTGTTAACCGCTTATGTATTTTTGTATCAATTACAATGCATTTTGAAATATAAAAATTCTGTCCCCTCGGTTCCCTGTGGTTTGGGTAAAAAAAATTATCTATCTCCAACATTACCAGTGTTCAGTTTCTTAGGCTGTGCTTGAATTTGGCTATCATATGCATCTGGATTTGAGCATGTGCCATACCCACAGTGAGGACATCCTCTTGCGGCCAAGAACAGCTAGTCACTGCTGTTCTGTCAGGCACTGGAATTAGCATAGGGAGGACGGGTCTCCTCTGTCTTGTTGCTGACACCAGCTCGACAAAGAACAAACCCTGAAATTTGGCAAGAAGCCCAGGCCTAAAAATATAAGGGAAGGGAGGAGGAATTAAATGCAAAACCCCAAACCAGAGCTGGAGTGAAGCTGAGACTGAAAACAGTCTGTAGGAAAAGACTGTGATGGAAGAGCAAAACAAAAGAATGGCAGAAAGGAGGATAGGACATAGGCTAAGGAATCGAAAAGAAGATATTGGGCCCAGAACAGACTGGAAGAGGTAGGATTGGAAAGTTTAGTGCTTGGGCTTGGGGTGGGGGTAGCAGAATAGCCATACAATACAATATATCCCTTTTGGAGCCTGAGGAGTCTTGTGTTTCCTTTTTCTCTGTTCTCTCTTGCCAATGAGCAAGTGTGAAATCACTTCAGCAAAATAAATTCTATCATGACACAGACATCTCATCAGGGAATCAGAGGTTTCAGCCCTTCTGTTGAACCCTGTGAATGGTGATACTTGCCACAAGACAAGTCTGTAAGAATGGCTTGTCTTTTTTAAAGGCCGAGGAAGTTTAGAATGATACAGTAAGAATATTATTAAGGCTGTAGAGTCAGCTGTGCAAAAATGAGGAAATGGCAAAATACAGATTGTCTCTGCACACACATCTTGACAGACTTTCCAACATTTTCATGAACCATTTTTCCCATAATTTTATTTGGAGTTCACCTGAATATCAGTAATTTCCTTTTATAATGATTAAGAAGCAAACTTTTGAGTTATTTATAGTATTAAATTTGATCCTTTTTAGACATTTTATAGATTCCACCTATTCAGCTGATTCACCATGTATTGGATATAGTACTTATTATCTAGCAGTGTAAGTATAATCTTCAGCACTTGAGGATGAAGAACCAAAGAAACTAGAGGAGAAAGCACCTGGAACTTGTTGGACTGGTGCAGAGGAATATTTGTAGCGTGCATTCAGCTTAGCAGAAAACTTTGTGCAAACTTTGTATACTTACACACAGAGGTGCATATACCACAGTCCTTTCCTCCTAATATAGTAGCCCTCTGCTTATTCACCAGAAGCAAAAGTGTCATTCCTTGGAGGGTGGAAGAGAGGATTTTTTCACTGAGCATTAGGAGTAGAGGTATCACGGAAAGCCGAGGGACATGAGTGACCAAAACACTATTAGAACTACAAAATACATATCATTCATGTTAGAATATCTGTGAATTGACAAAATATCAGAAACTAAGTAGTCCCGTAAGGGTATAGATGATTCTCAGAAGAAACACTGGTTTCTGTGAGCCATCCTATCAGCTTATTGCCTTTCTGTAAAGGATCCTTTGTGCTTGAGGTGCAAGGACGCAAGGTAGGGATGCAACAAATCTCTCAACAAAGGAATACAAAATAAAACATTCTGACATTAAAGAAGATATTTTGTCCAGTAACACATTCATAAGAAAGAGGGCGCAGTCCAGTTATTTTCATAAGGAATATATAGGCAATGTACACCATCATTTTCCTCTATTGTTGTGAATTTTTTTTAAAGGGAGCTCTGGGTGGAACTTAAATATGCTCAAATCTGCCATTAAAATCAAAATCAAAGCATGCTTCTCAACAGGGAGAAGATGACTAAACTTTGAAAAAGTTATATGCAAAGAATCTAAATGAAATGTGTTAGGGATATGGAAGAAACTGAATTTTAATGAGCCCCCCAAAAAATAATATAATTGATCCTCTACAAGCAGAATGTATGAAACCAAATTAAATCTTAAGGTCTTCCTGTCTTAGATCACTGTTAGGTAGGTAGGATATTGGACACTTTGTATAGTCTAATTATGCAGCAGTCTTGGGCTTTTCAACTTATTGTTCCTTAGGGAAAAAGGACACATGATCTAGAGAACAAATTACCAGTTAAAAGATAGGGTAGTCTTTGATGCAGTACAAGAGGAAGTGTTAGATATTTGTCTAAAAATGCTAATGTGAAGGTAACAGATATAGCTATAATGAGGGGGGGAAATTGTTATTGCCTCAGGTAAAGTACACTGAGAAGGCAGAGAAGCATAGATGAAGCAAAGATAGTGAAATAAAATATAAAAAAATAAACTTTCAGGGGCTAACTGAACAACTGATTGTGACTTTTTTCTTCATTTGTTTTTTTAAGAAAATATAAACAAGACTTTTTATTATCATTTGAATAATATTTCTGACTGGATGTACAAAGCCCGTGAATCAGAGAATAGAAACTTAAAATGACAAAGAAATAGACAGGTGCATTGTCTTGTCTATTAGGGAAAACTGGAAATTTCAAATAAAAATACATTTTACATATTCCACTCTTTTCTCTACTTATGTGAAAACCAAACATCAATGTAAAAGATAGGGGTAACTCTTAAGAAAGAATATGTAGGCAATGAAAGAGGTGACCTCTGTGTCTGAAGATTCAGGGTCTTTTGCCTTATGAAACAGTAGTGATGCAGCTGGCCTTATGCTACATAAAAGAGCACTCTTATGGAATTAGTTCTAAATAGCAAAGGGCATTTTTGCATCCAGTGGCAAGTGAGAAGTCCAGGGAAAATCCATACATAGTCTTTTGGGATGCAATGGATATTGAAACTACTCCGGCACATTCCTTAGATTTGCTAGCCATAGTGGCAACAGTAATGTCATAACTATAAAAAATCATGATCCATGTAGGCATACAGGTAAATGGAGTCACAGTATATAGATGGAGAAAATATCAAAAAACTGTAGATAAAGAAGTGCTGAGATATAGAGTAAAATATTATTTCAGAAGTTCTATTTCTAGTGATAGATAAGGAAACAGTCATTAATATCTAGGAACTATAGAGACTTCTCGGTGAATAAATACAAACTTATGATGAATTTGCTCACATGAGTTAAATATGTACCTGGAAAAAAAGTAACAGAATAAAGAAGAAGGCTGAAATTTGATATGGCGAAAGCTATCAGTTTCTCTATACCTATCTGAAGAAAATCTATCTTCAACACATCTAGCAGAAATTTGTAACCATTCCTCACAGATACAATGATTTTATATCAAAATTATTTCAGAAATGCGTCTTTGATCTTCTGCCTTTTGACAATTGGTGTCATTTGGATGTTTTCTGACTGAATTTTAGAAGAAAGTGCAGTCCCTCTTCCTCTGCTATCTAGACTGTATTTTTTGTGAAACATGGGAAATCAGTAATCGAAATTGTCCTGGACTGCTAGAAGGCCCTGTTTTATACAACTGAGCTCAACTTCTGTAAAAGTAAGGAAACTTAGTAACCTTGAGGTCAGTTATTTTATACCCTATCTTTAAAACATGACTATATTACACCTTAAGGATGTAATCAGAAAGGAGTAAAGAGATGTTTCTGCTTTTATATAAACTCTGTCAAGAGTACCAGAACACAAGTTTTTATTTAAAAAGAAGAAAGCAAACAGGCTTGAAAACTCAGAGGTACAGGCTCGGCACAAGACAGAGACAGTAACCAAATGAGTATGAGGTTGTAGAAGAGGTCAGATCTAGCTAGATATGTAAGAAAGTGAGGTAAAATATTTCCTTTAAGCATCTAGTCCTTTGCTGTTTATCATACCTTTTCTCCCTATTTTATGTTAACGCTGTGGAATGCTAAATGCCCCTTTTTTTAAAATGCCATTCCTTGGGCCTGCCGTTTCTTACAGTGACCAAAGCTACAGCCAAAACAGACCTCCTTGCCAGTGCATGACTGTTGACTGGCAGCCTTGAGGGCAAGGGATATGGTATTAGAGATAGGTGACACTACTGTAAGGTCTCAAGCCTAAGAAGAGGTCATCTCTAGCACAGGAAATACCAGAGGTATTCTACCTTTCTTTGCTTTTTTATACTCTTTCTTAGGCATCTGCTTCTGCCATTATTTCTGACACCAGCTTGATGGGCTGGGTTTTGTAAGTGCACACCTTTGGCAGTGGATTCCTGTAAGAAGCTTGCATGATGGGTCAAAAATAATAACACCATTAACTCTGAGAAAGGGAACATTCCTCATATGCCCATCACTCTCTCCCAGTACAAATTTCAAATCGATCACAGTGGGAAATCCTATTTACTCCAATGGTATGAAATCATATCCCTTAATGGTTTGCCTATTTGCAAAACAAACTAGTCTACAGAACTGGTTTTAGGCTGCTGATACAGGGAGAAATATCTTAGGTTTGTATTGCACTTTGTAAGCATACATAGGCACAAGATAAATATCTCACCACCTCTTGATGGCTCATGGCAACCAGACAGTATATATGTATACCTTCACACTGGAAGGACTATAGGCAGTACAATCTTTTCTTTAAACAATCTGTCTTTATATTCTTATATGATCATAACAGTAACAACTAAAGCAGCAACTTCAGCAAAAATCTGATTCAGAGAATCTTTTTAGTTCAGTGTTGCAGGCATGGAGCCTGCACTATGCAAATGAAAAGAGAAATTTGTCATTACTGAATAGTGAAAGTCTGGCCAGAGTATGTTGGCACCATCTTCCAACTCATTGGGTAATATAAAATGATGTTGGTCTGAAAGCCTTATTTTATTTGAAACTTTCTCTCTGCCATGTGGTCATTATTTTAAACTGTTTCTACAATCTGTTTCATCTCTGTTGCATAGATTCTAGTCATCTTTTTCTTTCATTGCCCTTTCCTGCCAAGTATTCTTACTTCTTTTTACGTATTGCAGGTATGGTCTTAAGAAATGGCTAATAATTTGAGGAAGGGGCAGGATAGTTTTGGTTCAGAGTAGGGGTACCGCAAAGAATTCTGATGTATAGGACTTGAGTGCTCAAGAGAGTCCACAGTCATGATTCAATTGGCCGCAGTGACTATGTTTTAAAGATCAAAAGAAAAAACAGGAAAACTTCTTAACAAATTATCATTCATCAAGAAAAATGCATAATTGTGTATTACTGAAGCTTTTGGAATTGTCTTTGCTCTTAAAACACAAATTTACAGAATCACAGAATCACAGAATCACAGAATCACTGAGGTTGGAAGGGACCTCTGGAGATCATCTAGTCCAACCCCCCTGCTCAAGCAGGGTCACCTAGAGCACATTGCACAGGATTGCATCCAGGCGGCTTTTGAATATCTCCAGAGAAGGAGACTCCACCACCTCTCGGGGCAACCTGTTCCAGTGCTCTGTCACCCTCACAGTGAAAAAGTTTTTCCTCATGTTCAGGTGGAACTTCCTGTGTTTCAGTTTGTGCCCATTGCCTCGCGTCCTGTCGCTCGGCACCACTGAAAAGAGTCTGGCCCCATCCTCTCGACACCCTCCCTTCAGATACTTGTACACATTGATAAGATCTCCTCTCAGCCTTCTCTTCTCCAAGCTAAACAGGCCCAGCTCTCTCAGCCTTTCCTCATAAGAGAGATGCTCCAGTCCCCTAATCATCTTTGTGGCCCTTCGCTGGACTTGCTCCAGTAGTGCCACATCCCTCTTGTACTGGGGAGCCCAGAACTGGACGCAGTACTCCAGATGTGGCCTCACCAGGGCTGAGTAGAGGGGGAGAATCACCTCCCTCGACCTGCTGGCAACACTCTTTCTGATGCAGCCCAGGATACCATTGGCCTTCTTGGCCACAAGGGCACATTGCTGCCTCATGCTTAACTTGGTGTCCACCAGCACTCCCAGGTCCTTCTCCGCAGAGCTGCTTTCCAGCAGGTCAACCCCCAACCTGTACTGCTGCATGGGGTTATTCCTCCCCAGGTGCAGGACCCTGCACTTGCCTTTGTTGAATTTCATGAGGTTCCTCTCTGCCCACCTCTCCAGCCTGTCCAAGTCTCTCTGAATGGCAGCACAGCCCTCTGGTGTATCGGCCACTCCTCCCAGTTTTGTATCATCAGCAAACTTGCTGAGGATGCACTCTGTGCCTTCATCCAGGTCATTGATGAAGAAGTTGAACAAGACTGGACCCAGTACTGACCCCTGGGGGACACCGCTAGCTACAGGCCTCCAACTAGACTCTATGCCACTGATCACAACTCTCTGAGCTCTGCCATTCAGCCAGTTCTCAATCCACCTCACTGTCCACTCATCTAACCCACACTTCCTGAGCTTGTCTATGAGGATGCTATGGGAGACAGTGTCAAAAGCCTTGCTGAAGTCTAGGTAGACAACATCCACTGCTCTCCCCTCATCTACCCAGCCAGTCATTCCATCAGAGAAGGCTATCAGATTGGTTAGGCATGATTTCCCCTTGGTGAAGCCATGCTGACTACTCCTGATCACCTTCTTTTCCTCCACATGCGTGGAGATGGCTTCCAGGATGATCTGCTCCATCACCTTTCCAGGGATGGAGGTGAGGCTGACTGGCCTGTAGTTCCCTGGGTCCTCCTTCTTGCCCTTTTTGAAGACTGGGGTGACATTGGCTTTCTTCCAGTCCTCGGGCACCTCTCCTGTTCTCCATGACCTTTCAAAGATGATGGAGAGTGGCCTAGCAATAATGCCTGCCAGCTGCCTCAGCACTCATGGGTGCATCCCATCAGGGCCCATGGATTTGTGGGTGTCAAGTTTGCTTAAATGATCTCTAACCCACTCCTCCTCCACCAAGGGAAAGTCTTCCTCTCTCCAGACTTTCTCTCTTGCCTCCAGGGTCTGGGGTTCCTGAGGGCTGGCCTGACCAGTAAAGACTGAAGCAAAGAAGGCATTCAGTAACTCTGCCTTCTCTGCATCCTTCGTCACCAGGGCACCCACTCCATTCAGCAAAGGGCCCACATTTTCCCTAGTCTTCCTCTTGCTGCTGATGTATTTGAAGAAGCCCTTCTTGTTATCCTTGACATCTCTAGCCAGATTTAATTCCAAACGGGCCTTAGCCTTCCTCATCGCATCCCTGCATACTCTGACAACATTCCTATATTCCTCCCAAGTGGCCTGTCCCCCTTTCCACTTTCTGTAGACTTCCTTCTTCTGGTTGAGTTTTGCCAGGAGCTCCTTGCTCATCCATGCAGGTCTCCTACCTCCTTTGCTTGACTTCCTACTCATAGGGATGCACCGCTCTTGAGCCTGGAGGAAGTGATGTTTGAATATTAACCAACTCTCTTGAACACTCCTTCCTTCCAGGGCCCTCACCCATGGGATTCCTCCAAGTAGGTCCCTGAAGAGGCCAAAGTTTGCTCTCCTGAAGTCCAGGGTTGCGATCCTACTTGGTGCCCTGCTGCCTCCTCGCAGGATCCTGAACTCCACCATCTCATGGTCACTGCAGCCAAGGCAGCCCCCAACCTTCACATCTTCCACCAGTCCTTCTTTGTTTGTTAGTACGAGGTCCAGCAGCACACCTCTCCTTGTTGGCTCCTCCACCACCTGGGTCAAGAAGTTGTCACCAATGCTCTGCAGGAATCTCCAGGACTGTTTGTGCCTAGCTGTGTTGTCTTTCCAGCAGATATCGGGGTGGTTGAAGTCCCCCATGAGAACCAGGGCCTGGGATTGTGAGGCTACTTCCAGCTGTCTGTAGAAGGCCTCATCAACTTCCTCATCCTGATCAGGTGGCCTGTAGTAAACACCCACAACAGTGTCACCTCTATTAGCCTGCCCTTTGATCCTTACCCATAAGCTCTCGACTCGCTCTTCATCCACCCCTAGGCACAGCTCAATACATTCCAGTTGCTCTCTCACATAAAGAGCAACTCCACCACCTCGCTTTCCTGGCCTGTCTTTCCTAAAAAGCACGTAGCCATCCATGACAGCACTCCAGTCATGCGAGCTATCCCACCATGTCTCTGTAATGGCAATGAGATCATGGCCCTGCGACCGCACACACATCTCTAGTTCTTCCTGTTTGTTCCCCAAGCTGCGTGCATTGGTGTACAGGCATTTCAGGGAGGTGATCGAGCATGCAGGTTTCCCAGGAGGGATACAAGAGGGTCCTCCATAGCCACATCCCATGCGCACTTCCCTGGCTGCATTCACCTGCTGGAGGCATCCTGACTTGAGCAGTCTTTTGCCAACTACCCTGTCACTATAACTCTCCCCTTCCCCCATCTTTCCTAGTTTAAAGCCCTCCTTACCAGGCTGGCCAACCTGTTGGCAAAGACCTGCGTGCCCCGCCTCGTGAGGTGGATCCCATCTCTCGCCATCAGTTGTCGATCTTCAAACAGGGTCCCATGGTCGTAGAAACCAAAACCCTGTTGCCAACACCAGTGGCGCAGCCAGTCGTTAACCTGGAAAGTCCGTCTCCTCCTCCTCTCATCCATCCCCCTCACTGGCAGGATTGAGGAGAAGATGACCTGGGCTCCCAGACCCTTGACCACCATCCCCAGAGCTCTGAAATCCTGCTTGATGGTCTCCAGTTTGCCCTTGAGGACTTTGATGAAGTAGGCTAGAAAGTTCATGCAAATAGTCATCTTACTGTTTTTTATTTGAAAAGAGGGAAGAAATATTTCAGTGTTGTAAAATTAGTAGAATAAAATATTTTGCACTCAGGCTTTAAGAGCCAGTTAAGAAGTTCTTAAGATGACTGAAATTTATGTTTTGCAAATCCTGGAAAACAGATGAATTTCAAGGAATGGAAGAAAGTATAAAACCATTAAAAGTAAAGTCTGGAAATAGTTTGAAAATTGATAAAGGGGTATAAAATGAGAAGGATAAGTTGCTTAAACATTTTTATGTGTTTGTATGTAAAATGTCATCTTTATATATTCAATAGAGACAAATATAGTGATTAAGAATTAACCAGTACAAGAATAAAGGCCTACAAAATGGGGGCTGTTATCCCATAAACCAAAATTCTGAAAAGGATTTTGAGTCCATGATACACCAGTTGTAACATGCTTCTGCAGGTGACAGATCGGTACACTACTTGGGCGTATAAATAGGAAAAGATCATCTTCCTATTCTAGATAAGGCCACTTCCAGAACATACTACCTTAAGGTACTCACATTTGAAGAAGTTGTTGAAAAACTGGAGAGAATTTGGGAGAAGCCACAAGATTGGTTCAAGGTTTGGCTGCTGTGATAAGACTAACAGAATACAGCTTGTTAGGTTCAGTGAAGGGGAAGTCAGCAGATGGTTTTGTCAGCATAGAAGATAGCTAGCCACTGAACTTCTGAGGCTCTTAAGCAAAGACAAAAAGAGATCCAGTGTGTGAAAGTTAAACCTAGAAATGGAAGCAAAGTGCATATTTTTAAGCAGAAGTAAATAAACATTGGAACAATTTACTAAGCAGTGTTTTGAATTCTTTGTAACTTAAAAGAATTCATTTGGAATTAGGGCCAGCATTGCTGAAGTAATTTAGGGAATTAGGTATTCAAACATCCTTGAAATGTACTCATTAAATTCACCAAAATCTCTTGAGTTCCTCTGAAAATTTTAGAAACACAGCAAAGCTAAAAGCAGTATGCTGCTTTTGAGTTTCAAGCTATGGGGCTTGTTTGAAGATGCTGTGGAATAGCCTGAAGTATTCTGTGATATGCTACCCAGCAACTTAGAGTATATGACCGCAGTGGTCTCTTCTGCCCACAGAGTCAGTGTGTATATTTATTTGTCCATAAGAATGACTAAAAATTGTTCTGACCTGATAGGAACTACTTGAGATTGCTGTTGAAGTACTTTCGAAGTATTTTCCTTCAATCTGTCTATCTAATAAAATGATTCTGATTCACTCATATTACAGTATTAGAATGATATTTCACCTTCATTCTTCTGTCACTGGCAGAGAAAAGACTGAAGGACCAAGTCTCTGTAAAGAGATATCATCTATCAACTTGGCAAGAGCTGTATTTCTCTCAGGCTTTCAGTAACTGATTCAGTTGACAAGACATAAGTGGTCAGTCACATTTGAGGACATCCTCTGTGATCTCGGTGTGTTGCCACCTTCCATATCTAAGCATATTGACTAAGCATTTCTTGGTGTTCTGAAATATTGTCTGTAGAAACAGAATTTACTTCAGCCCATAGTCTCCCACCAGGAAAACTTTGGTGTTAAATAAATGAGTCTGGTTGGTTCAGTTTTACTTCAGTGAGAGTTACATTGAACTAGAGGCTACATGGACATATTGAACATCCAGTCACGCACCAGTACAAGCAGTAATTTCACTGTCACTGGATGTGGTAACAGTTATTATAGAAGTGATCTATTTTCTTTATTTTTTTGCACTTACTGCCCTAGGGTCTGCATGGCTAAAAGCCACCAGTCCTACAAACATTTGTGACAGATCAGCAAAAGTCCCATTTGCAAGCCACTTTCCTAGTATTACTTCTCAGGGATATGCAACTGAAATGGGATGGTTATGGAGAGCAAAGTAAAGATCACCAATGGATTAAAATCATTGTATCTCTTGAATCAGAGTTGGATTCTGTCCTGAGTTTTGTTCACTCACAAAGCTGAGTTTCATGAGGCTCTAGAAATCCAAATTTTGCCTGATAATCATTATGTAAGTATAAAGCAATAACCTATAACACTGAGGTTTTAGGTTGTTCTCGAAATTTTTGCAGGAATGCACAAATTAAGAACATGGAAAAAATTAATATAGAAAATGTAGTCTGCTTAACACTTAATGAAATTATATTTTCTATGTCCTGGTGTTGCTAAACAGTTTTTAAAACCTAGTTTTTCTTGCATAGGAAAACAGACTTATGTCGACCCAATAGTCATGGTATAAATAGTTTTGTATAAAAGTGAATTTATTTAAATATAAAGTATGAAGAAAAATAAGTGCTTATAAAGTGGTTGATGTATCATAGATATTTTGGAAGTATGTTTATCCAAGACATCAGTGTGACAACCAAGATAAAATAGTAGGTTGTTGGGGCTATATCAGTATGTAAAAGCTATTTGTCATCTTCAAGGACTATATATCATTATCAGAATAAAAATTATACTGATGGCATTGTTGCATTTCATTGTTATTTTGTAGAGCCTCTGCATGGACTATCAAGTCCAACAGCAACATGTATTTCCGACAAACTATTGCTGACAACTGCTTACAAAAGTTCAAACTAAAAAGCAACTACTATGATGCACTAATGTTGGAAAAAGATATCTTGCCAATTACTTGAGTTGAGGGCGCCCAGTGCCCTCATTATGATGGAGAAGATGAAGGTGCGGGTGTTAGCAGTGTGGGATTTTTTGTTTCTATAAGTGAGCAAGAAAAAAGGTAATACATATGCTTCTTAACTATATAGCCTTATAACAGAGCTATTCAGATGATGTACTCTAATTTGCTCCTATGCTTCATGGAAGTGTCTTACTTGCCTATAGGGCTGTTCTGATTTTAGCTTCAAAGCACTGCGTGAAGGTGCCATCTGGCCCGGAAGAGCTAAAGAGGGGGAGCACTGCTTCCTGATGGGTAGACCTTGATAAAATTACTTTTTGGGCTCAGTAGAAATTGAGTTGTGTTGCTTTATGCTTTTAAACTAAATTCACTTCTTGATTTGGCCAAATGACTCTGGAAAATGTTTGCACAGAATAAAATTGTATAATTATTATATTACATTATATTATACATATGTGTGTATAAATACATATATGTATATATATATGGGTTTATGTAGCATTTTGTAAACATAAAGAATAAATGTAATTTATTCTTTCTTTCTGTCCAGTTAAAAAAGTAACTCAAAAAATGTGTTGAAGGAGACGAGGCAATTTAGCTGTTCCAGGAGGTACAAATTGGACTGATTAGGTCAAAACATATTTTCTTTAATATGTCATGTGGAATCTGCCCATAAGCAAAATAATACTGGGCAGCACTGAAGGCAGTCAGTGTGACATCAAGAAGAAAATAACACCACTGGGTTAGAATATGACTGTAATAACTGTAGAGCTTCTTAGATTTAAGATCAGGAGCAATCTAATATGAGAGAGAGAGATCTCAGCAACTTTTTAGGAGATACCGTAATTTGATTCACTAGAAATAAGCTGGCTGTGATACTAGAACAGGCACCTTCATCTAGATGCTATTGGACCATTCCAATAGTAGGATCATTCCTGTTTTTGTGGAAAGTTGTAACAAGGATCAACTTTGTCTTGCAGCAAAATTTCCGGTCTAGCTTTGACTGTGTGATAATTGGTGACACCAGTCAGATATTATGACAAGAATTACTGTCTTAAACAACAGTAAGCAGAGAAGCACGTGCTGTTGGAAAAGCATGACAGAACCAGATATAACATGTCATCGTTTCAGATATTGCCAGCTTTGAGAGAGTGTCTGTTTTAAGATTAGACAAATTAATACCTTGAGACTGCTTGGCTGCTGAATTGATCTCTCATTGAGATGTTGATAGCCTCAATATCTGAGAAAACAGAAAATCATTAATGATGCTGCATTCCGATATCCTTGTACAACAAGAATTTATTCATCCCACACTGCCTGACTACTGTATCCTTCAACAATTTTTTTTGATTTTTTTTTTTGAATGACTAATCTCTGTTATGCATGATACTGTGGTAAGACTGCATGCTTATGTCGTGTCCTCTCTGAGTAATTGTTTAGCAGTCACGGAATAAGGAAAAATCAGTAACAATGCTTTTTTAGCTCTTCACTTCTAAATCCAATGTTTCTTAAATTAAGTACCTCTCATTATATGTACAGCTCTGTAAAGCTATTTTAGTTTGGTTGTATTTATTTTCTCAGTGCTTTCCTCAGATTTAAACAAACAAATGTAAAGAACTAAAAGAAAACCTTTTTCTTCCTCTTTTTAAAATGTCAGATTGATTACCTCTGGAAATATATACCTGGCATGAGTCAAATTATCTAGTTTCAAATTAAATTAGATGATACTTGATTTGTAATTAAAATTCAGATGATAAAGCACCTCAGAATGGTAAATATAGTTTATTAGCTCAGTAGATTATTACTTTCCTGTATCACAGCTCTTCTGTCTCACATCCATGTCCATTTGATTTACTAATTGTGTGCAAAATTTCATTATATTGTGGTTCTTCATAACAGTTTTGATACTTCATTAGAGATCCTTCTTGGTTAGAATGATTGAAAATGATTGAGGGAATAATTTGTATTGTTACAGTTACTAATAGTTTGTGCTGTTACACAGTCTCTCAGAATGTGCTCATTTCTTGTATGTATGAGAAATTAAAACTTATTTTCTATGAGGAAATCTTGAATAAATTT
Source organism: Apteryx mantelli (assembly GCF_036417845.1). Lineage (NCBI taxonomy): Eukaryota > Metazoa > Chordata > Aves > Apterygiformes > Apterygidae > Apteryx > Apteryx mantelli. The sequence continues at coordinate 54,228,480 of NC_089979.1, read as the reverse complement.
AATGCTTTGTTTTTTACAGAGATGTGATATAGGGTTTTCTTTTAACTTTGTAAAATGAAATGCCTGTCATAGAGGGTTTGGACCTTTGTGCAAAACCAGGAAAAAAATCTGACTTTAAAATATTATTTCTATTATTTTTGGTCATCTTTCTGAATGCTACAGCATTACTAAACAGCATTACAGCATTTAGCTACAGCATTACTAAAACAAGGGAAGATGCATGAGACACAAATGCCGTGTTGTCTTCTTTCAGGGAAACAGAATGCAAATTTGTGGCATATTTTTCAAATTTGAATTATTTATATATCAAACATTACCCTGACAAATCCTGATTAAACTTATTTAAATTTCCTTAATCTCTCCTACCGTCTGCCCTGCAGTTTTTAGTAATCCTGCTGATCCCCAAAAATCTATGAAAGGTGGGACTTTCATATCCCAATCTAAATGAATATTATTCAGATCCCAAAATTCTCTCTGGCTATACTGAATAAAGATATGTTTCTTTCTTAATTGTAAATAAAATCTGCCTCTTTATAGCTACCAAAAGAAGGTGCTACTTCTGTGCAGGACTAACTTAATCTGTTAATTATGCCTTTCTGTTTGGTTCATTATGATAGTATCTGATACCCTGACATGTATTAACCAGTTAGGTTTCTCCATACTTCTCCAGTGTGGGGAGTGATCTGAAGATCCTGAAAATAGAGGAGTCTCAAAGAGGAGACTCCTCATACTGTTTCTGGCAATATTAGAGGGCAGGTAGGCATCTCAGGAAGGCAATTTTATTGTGGACAACCCAGTGCTTGAGTGATCAGTGTCTCTTTGCTAACAGGGAAGGTGGGAACCTGCAGTATTTGAAACACCTCTGTGGCATGGATTTGCATTTGCACTGGTTACTCTCCAGAGAATAGGGAAAACTTAGTGGGCTACTAACAGACTTTGATTGTTCCCATCAATCTCATTAAATGTAGGTGTTTGACAAGCCCAGCTAACAGTGCTTCTGCTCTTGCTGATTTCTGCTGGCATGCATATCTCCTGTTGTGTTATTGTGGGCTCTCTGGTGAGGAAGTTTTTTGTTTGATAAGGGCAAAGAGAGCTGCTTCTACACTGAGGGGGGGTTCTCCTGGAAATAAATCTATTGCTGAGAACCATTAATTCTCCCCTACCATCATCGCTTAACCCACAAATAGCTCACGACAACACCAGTGTTATAAGTTTTGTTTTCAGCATTGATAGCTGAACTCCTGCATAGGGGTGAAATGTAAAGGCTGACAACGGGGGTGTACTCATTGGGAAGGCTGTTAACTCAGAAACTACTATCCTTTAGTCATCCAAGGGTCATCTATTTATCTAAGCATGAATGAATTTTAAGTTGGGTTAGAAAAGTCAGCAATTTAATTGATGAATGTTTTTGCCTAGTATAGCATAGTGTGATTTATTTTGCAGTTTAAATTATGTATAGCTACCTAGGGGCTGTAGTAGATAGGAATATAATAAGCCCATCAATAAATAAACATTTTTCTTCAATGCATAACATGTTTAGCTTTTCCTGTAAATGTATTATTTTCTGTACATGATAGTTGATTGCTATCTATTGCATAAATTCCTTTATCTGATATCACCATTTAATGTCATTCCCAAGTTTATTTTGCTGCATTATGGATGCTCATTACTCAGTTTCATATTTTACTTCACATTCTCATTTCCCACCCCTAAATCCCTCCCACAAGTGGCAGCAGTCAGGCTGCTAAGGATGAGTACCTCTCACCCAAGGTGAACAGTCCGAAGTTACTTGTTTAGTCTAAGATCATTGTTTAGTCTTAGTCTTAGGCAGTGGAAATAGCACCAAAAAAGGATATTTTTGCTAAATTCCTAAATGGTGAGGACAAATTACTCTCTAGAGGTGCCTGTCTCTGTACAGCCCTAGAAGAAGCACTGGCAAAGAGCTGAGATTAGAAGACTGATTTTTAAAAGGATGAATCACATTTGAAGTGTTTTAAATCACTGTTATTTAATAATAGCCATTTTTTCAGAACAGCAGAAAAGAAGAGAAGGACAGTTTGGTAAGCCTAGAACTTAAATATTTCTAGCTGTGCGTGGCTTTCCGATGTGAGTTATAATATACCTTTTGTCATTCCCAATGAATGAACAAAGAAATGTAACAGCGCTTGAAACCACCTGTAAGTGTTCCTCCTTAGTAAGAGAAATTTACCTTTCATTCCCAGTGGTGTTTTCAAAACACAAGTTAAAAAAAAAATCAGGCCTGAAGCATCTAACCCTGGATGTTCCTTAGAACGGAGACTTTATTAAGAATTTATCATGTTTCTCAATGTTCAGTCATCTTTCTCAAAACCCTCTGTAATCCATGTGAATTGCTAAAAGGCTCGTAGTGTAGTATCTGAATGTACATTTGTGAAAACTGATTTGTGGTATAAAATGCCAAGGTCTAGAAGGTATTCTTCAAATGTTTACTTTTTCCTCTGTGTGCTTTAAGCAACAGTACTTTTCTTCAATGAGAAGTGTACTTTTTCACCCTAGTTTCACCTAGTACCCTAGTGTACTTTTTCAGCTCTTGAGAAAAAGAAACTGTCTAATAAGTGCTGTATTTGTATATTTTCTCCCTTGCCCTGAAAGTCTCTAAAATATCTACCTGTTCTGCATTCTTTTGTTTTTCTGTTCTGCATCTCCTTTCTATCTTTCTGTCTTTAAAGGGTTAAGGAATGTAGGCTAAGTCCTACCTGTCACTCCAGCCCTCTCTGTTCGGAAGAGATCCTTCTTAATCTGCAAGCACTTTTTTTCCATGCACTTTTCACTTCATCCCAGTGGTATGATGGTTCTTGCCCCAGGGAAGGATTATTTGGGTTATGATATCTTCCCTCTAGCCTAACCAGTCATACGATGGCAGCCAGAAAGCCATCTGGCTTGACTGTGGGGATAAGAGAACTGGGTTTCCAGAAGTTCAGAGTGCCAGTGCCAGTTCGGTTATATAACAGAACTGAAGGTTGCCTTTTTATGTGGGGAAACAGATTTTAAATGGAAACCTACCCTTTCTGTTAAGCAAAAGAAAGTCCAATTATCATAGAGGAAAAGCTGAACTTTAAGGGAAAAAAAAGACTCACAGGTATATTTAAAATATCTTTCTTAATAGAATATAACTTACTCTACAAAAGTTCAAGTCTCACAATTTCAAAAAAGTGCAGTGAACTGTTTCTTAACCCAAAATATTAAAAGGTCTAAGAACATACAAGGCAGGATTTGCCCCTCCAGCTGTCTGTAATCATCTCTCATGTAATGGTTAAAATGAAATAATTTGTAACTGATTGATTGAATTTCACTCTTTTTATTACTGATGTGCTGTTTTATGCAGTTTTTGTAATATTCATATGATTAACTGTGAGTTTGCACACCACTTTCATTTCTAGTAGGAAATACTATGATCAAATATATGATGTGTGATTTTTTTTCTGAAAATTGTGTAACTTAACAGGATGTATTTTTCAAATTATAGCTGAAGTGGGATTAGTGTTTCATAGGTCTTGGGCTAGATCTGCAGGGTAGTGGGAGGGGAGGCTGTGGTAGTCTATGAAGTTTGCACCACTTGCACTTAGCTGATTCATTTTTTCTGTACTTTCATACTAGGAAAACTCAGGCACATGAATGTTCAAGCAAGTGAATGTAAAAGGTGTTACCACTGTTGCTGAGAAATTTACCTCTGAATTACAGGATACATTCAGGAGGGTTAGGATTTCCTCATTAAATTCAGTTTATATATTGGGATTTTTCTTAGTAGTGTTTTTTCTGTTTCCATTATAGAGCAAAAACTATGTTTAAAACTAATATTTGGGTGATAGCTTAGTAAAGCTGTCATGTAATACCTGTATCCTTACTAAATACAGAACAACTTATGTTAGGCCTAAAAATAGGACACCTCAGCAATTTGTGTCCACACTGAATAACTGCTGTACTTGACCAACCATCCCAAAATAATCATTTGTGCATAGATAAAGGAAACCTCCATTCTCATGTTTAACTTTGTATTTATTTTGCTTGTATTTATTTTCCAAGGTCAACTCAAGCACAGATTATCCTAAGTGGCAGAGAGTCAAGGGGGAAAAAAACCCATTGATTTGCAGGTATTATATAATGTTTACCTGTAATTTATATATACATTATTATGGCTATTTAGGTCACTGTACCTGATCCTTTGTAATCCATTTTCTTCTTGTTGTTTTCAATATTGTCACAGCATAGAGATCAAATGTCATACTTCTGCAACATGCAACCAGAGGAAATACTTGCCACCATATTTAGCACTTTCGCAAGTCATAAGACATACTCCTAAAATTTATTTATTTATTTATTTTTAAAAATTCAAGCGAAAACAAAGCTGTTTTACAGACTTAGTACGTATATGTTCTTGATACATTACATGTTTTTGAGAAAATCCTTCAATCAAAGTATCATCTATAATTCATTGAGTTTTACCACTGTTCGTTGCCAAGGACTTCTACTTTCTTTCTTACATAAGTTTCTTTACAGTGGCTTCATCTAAAGGGACTATTAAAATTCAGAATCACTGAATCATGCAGAGAGAGAATGTTTGTTCATGTGTCAGGCAAGTTAATAAGCAAAAAAAATTATGCAACCAAAGAATATCTTGTTTTATAAGGAAATAATAAGAGAACTTTTTCAAAGCACAGCTACTTTGTTTCCAGTTCACAAGAGATCTTACGTTGTGATTAATCAATTACACAGGTATCAGATAATAACTTCTTAGTAGGAATTAATAATGTTATTCTGCAACTATAAATTACTATGCATAGGAAATCAATCTGGAACACGCACTCAGTGAAAATAGAGTTTGGCTGAATAATACCACACTGTCATAAACTTAAAAGTAGGAAATTTCTGGAAAAGAGGAAGGAAAACTTTTAGCCTCATTAACAGTTTGTTTTCCAAGTTCTTGTCCTCGTTAAGCACTCGGCTTCCATTTTATTGAGGAGGGAAGTGCCTTATATAGTGAGTTTGATAGGGAGGGTCATACTGACATATTGACAGAGCAGATTTTTTGGAGTTTGTAAATACATAAGGATGCAGTATATAAGGTTAGTTTACATGTTCATGCTAATACAGTTTAAGTGGTAATTATTCAGTAGACTACCTGTTACCTGATATTTCATCTTTACAAACTGAAAGCAGGTTAAGAAAACCCATTTCCTAAAGAAAATAAAAGGTTATAGGATCCTAATATCTGGAATAATGAGAAAACAATCCCAGATATTCATGTAAAAGGAGAATGACAGGATCATGGCAAATATAATAATTGATTGACACAAACCCTTGTCAGGAGCATTTATTAAAAGAGTCAGTCTTCACTGTTTAGTACTTTCATTGCCACTGAATGAAACAAACTTGTTCTTAAGAAGCAATCTCTCTTACTTAGGCTTTATAAAAGCCATGTGCTGACATTCTGCTAAGGCATGAATGTCATTCCATGTCAGTACATTTTTTTTCTGTACTCGGATGGCTTAAAATCAAAGAGTAAGTGAAGGCCGTGATAAATTTAGTGTGTCCTTGATATTTCTCAGGAGGAATGGAAGTGTGTGTCAGAAAAAGGGAACAGAAGCACTAAATATGTATAAGAAATCCTAGGCATTTAAAATTTTTGCATTGTTTGCTTCTCAAAAAGGATCCCTGAGGTAGCTGGGTACATGAATCCCACAAATTAAATACGGATTTTGTTTCTGACTGAGAGCTAGGAAGGTAAGGAAGACAATGAAAGAAATATTTTATACAATTTACTACAATTAAACATTATAGTTTTCTTATGTGACAGTCATATACAAATCCTGTACTTCTGTATGTCATCTGCATTAACTTCCAGGCATGATCTGGAAACCTAGAAATTTCAAGGAACCTGCCTCAGAAAAAACAGTTTCTCACAGAAATGCATAAAAAGATTTTGGTTTAAGTTTTAAACATACAGTAAAGTGAGTAAAGAGTAATGCAGATTAAGTATTTACATCTCTTCTATTTGAAAAAGACAGATACAACAACAGTATGAATCTATAGATTTTTTGAGTAGTTATATTTTTTTGTCAGGACCTTAAATTAATGAGCAGAGATTTGATTAGATAATTATGATGAAACCAAACTGCCAGGACTGTATCTTCTGCTTTGCCTGTGGGTTTTCTATTAGCAGCTGAACAACAAATCTAAGGGGAAAAGTGACAGAATCAAGTCTTAGCAAAATAAACTGAGATTAACTGTGTAATATTGACTGTTTTTCTATTCCTGATAATTTGCTGCCCAATTGAAGGCAGGCAATCAGCCAGTCTCTGGTTTCCCAAGTGTTTTTTAACATGTAATCCATGGACACTCAGAGTTAATAGACCACTCCAAGGAGGTCTAGGAAAGGAGACTAAGAAACACAGCTATTTGTCAGTAGGCTTATATTCACTAAATGAAATCAATTAAATCTTTCCCCAGCAAGATTTAAGGGGTTGAGGAATTTTGAAGACCACAAGTCTAAAAATGAGGAGGAAAAACAGAAAAGGTACAGAAAATGAAAATGTACATAGCATTTCGAGATGCAGATTATTTGATTATTTTTATTTCTTCTCATCAATGTATGGTTGTTAACTTTTTAATGCTTTGCTTCTAATGGAAGGCCAGATCGAAATGATTGCTTATGTTCTGGAAAGTTCTGCTGCCTCATGGCAAAATTACTCAGACCAATATTTGGACTGCTGCCAAGCTGCTTCTGCTCAGAGGTGAAATGGATTATGAGTCAACTATCTCTTTAATGATCATCTGTTTATTAACAAAGAGGATACAGAAAGCATATTTTTTCTGAATACAGGAAGAACAAACAGCGGGCAGTTTCCTTGCTGGAAATGCCATCGCTGCAGTTTCAGCCAGTCCTGTGTACCATGGATTTATTTTTTAACCTCTGTACAAGGACATATATTCACAGCTTCTCCCCTGGTTCACTGCTGCCTGTCTCTTGGCTTTTGGGGCTCCCTCATGCAGACCCATTTGTTTCCTTACACCAAAAAGTTGGCTGCACTGTGGCATCGTACTGGGCTGACTGCCTGGGGCACTCGGGTGGGTAGGGAGCTGGGAAGCTGCGATTGATGCTGAGCAGTTCAATACGGTGGAACTGCGGCTTAACACCGCTGGGAATATAATGACAGCTGTGTCTTACCGGGGTGAAAGTCCACTTAGCCCCATATGCCCTGTCCTGTCTTCAGCCATGAGGAAGAGCAGCTCCCATGGGGAGAATATAAGACTAGGACAGAGCATGCAGTGAGTGGTACTTCTCCAAAACATTCTCCCAGTCTCCCAACAGTTTAAGAATTAGGGACTTGGTGAGCCAAAAGGGTCGTGTTTTTGTTGAATACCCTTTCTTCTGTGGTTATATTTAGTAACCTGGTGAAGCATCATAAGCTTTTAGTATCTATGACATTGTGCAAGAGTAGCTCAGTTTACCTAGTCACTTTACACAGAATCACCTCTTTTTCTTGCTTCGTACCTGTTGTTGGCTCTTTTAATGTGATGTTCTGGATACTTCTGTCAGAAAAGACAGTATACAGTCATTATCTGTTGTTACTTGTGATTTGGTAGACCTGCATTGCATCCACAACGTTGGATGTATCGTCACTCTCCAGAAAAACACCTCAGCCCCTAGGAGTCAGGTGGCAGGGCTGGTACCTCAGTAACTGGCTTCCTCGCCTCAATGTAGGAGATCTGTCAAACCTTTCCGCTTCAGGGAAGTCTGTGGTTAGCTGTAGAACAACACCTTCAGCAACTGTCAGCATTATTCAATGCATGTGAATTTAAAGTATATCCTAACACACACCCCCAAGGACCCCACAGCCTATGCTTGCTTGTGTCCGAGAAGACTAAGCTGTTATCATTACCTCATAAGTGCTCTGGAAGACTTGTTTCATATTACTGATCACTGCCGAAGCTCCAGTTTTGTTTTATTTAAGCATGGGATATTAGCTGTGTGAAGAAGTGTCTTGTAATTTGTTGTTGCTGTTCTCCTCTATCATTAGTTTAGGTTGTGTGGCTCACAGCAATGTGGCACCTGTGCTCATTCTGTTTCCTGAAAAACTTCTTACAGCTACATGAGACCTTTTCTTAATTTTCTTGTGCTGAACAAAGACAGGTATACACTTTCTTTCAGAAAAAGTGAGGTCTTGTTGACCTAGACAGTAATATCTGCATCCCTTTCAAAATAGCTATTTAAAATGAGACACACTGCAATCTAAGTGGTGCTTACCTGTGTCCTTAATTCAGCCATTCGATCAGAAGCAAACCTTACAAATATTTTTGAGCCATCCTCAGTTTGAGTTTGTGACTTTCTTCCAAGGAGTAAGGGTTTAAATTTGTTTTTTGTTTTAAGGAAAGGCATGTAATCTATAAGTAAGTTGAAAAGAGAACAAAATGTTTCTCTGCAGTGAGGCATTCTACAAAATTTAACTGGAGGGAAAGAAAAAAAATTCAGAATTGGAACCAGAAAACACTCAGATTTTGTAAAGCATTCCTTGTGAAATATTGAAATTGCTCAGAGGGTGTTCCTTCACTCAGGTTGATTCTTTGCTCTGTGTCATCGCTAGTGAATATTTGGTAGGTATTTGACTGCTAGAAAAAATTGCATTTGCATTGAGGTATTGCATTTTGCTCCTTAATTCCTGTAGGATATATAAATTGCTATGACCCTGCTGTCTGATTTAATTAAAATTTGGCTTTTCTTTCACTGTGCATTAAGCATCCCTTAAGTTATGGTGAAGGATCAAAATATACATTAGAAGTTTAGTTCAGGGAGGTGAAGCACAAATAGTGGTTTAAACTGTGATGCAATAGAAAAATCAGCTGATGATGTAACTGGTCTGTGCTTATATCAACAAGAAATCTATGAAGCTTTAGGCTAGCATCAGGTCTTTATGAAGGTGATCACAGTTATGGGTGAACTAATCAAGTTCCATGGCCCACCTACTTGCCTGATCATTCCTACTTTTTTAAGAGACCCGAGTTGGTTCACCAGATAAGCCTCTTGATTTGAAAAAAGCTGACACTTGAAAAGGCTTTAAAAGTATTTAAGTAGCTTATTTTTTCCCTTTGGAGGAAGCTTCAAGTCTTCCATTTACTCATTTAATCTGCCTTTCCATTGCACCCAAGGGCAAAGTGTCATTTCTGTGTGCTTCAGTAACTTTCTACAGCACACAGAGAACAAACAAATATCAAGTGACTGAAGTCAAAGTGGATTTCATGCAGGAAGCTATGTTTCCTTTTCTCCCCATACATTTTTAATAGAGATTTTTTTGATTGTAAGGTAGTAAGTAGACTTCTGCCCTGGATTTTATAAATGTCGTTATAACAGCAGTGTATACAAACCATAGGTCAAAAAGGGTTCTCAGAATACACTGTTTTTTTCAACAACTGATAGGCAGTGGTTTGAGAAGTACCTGGATACAGTGAATGAATTAGCTAGCAAATCAAAAGGATCTTCCATTTCAGTGTTACAAATTATTGTCTCAAGTAAGTTCTGTAGTCACTTCTCAGTATTCTCTTAAAGTCTGGTACTGCCCCACACAAGGAAGAAGGATTTTAAAATGATATGCTTATTTTTAGAGGCTTAAAACAAAGCTTGGATCTGTTATTAACTGGCGTCATGTCATAAACAAGACACTGCTATTTGACAAGAAGCTACAAAGCATCTTTAATGAAATAACAGAATTTAGCATGATGAATATTTTAGTAGGATGCCATGCTGTCAAAAACAGGCCTTGAGAGATTTAGAATACTAAAATTATGTATAACTCAGTCTTCTGAAGAGTTTGTTTATTGAACGAGAATTTAATGATCACTGGTACTATTAAACCAAAATAACAACAAAAATAAAGCAGTTCATTTAGGAAAAAGGAAATTGTAATAATTAAAAAGTACAAATCATATATATTTTACTACCCAAAAGATATAAACAAGTTTTATGAGAAAGTCTAGTATCATTTAGAGTAAGTAGTCCAGATTAAGTATCCCCAGATTGGCTTTTTCTGGATTTAAGAGATGACTTAACTGTATATTGATCCCTTGTCATAGTCTGACAAATAGAATGGTTCTCTGGTATGTTGTATGCATCTAAATTAGAAATCAGGAGAAAAATTATACATTAATATGTATATTTTTTATCAAATATACATAACAGCCTATTCTTATAATGAATTTATATATTTTGGGAGAATTAGAAAATGTCTATGAGCAAAACAGAAATTCTGGAGCTGGATTTTTAGCAGCTGTCAACATTGAGGGTAAGACTTTGATTTTGGTTTACTATGAAGAACTCAGTCAGTTTTACGGTTTAGGTCAGAATTTAATTTCTTATGTTTAAAGTCAGGATTACCTGTCTGATATTATCTGCTGGGATCTCAGATTAAAAATAAATAAAATTACACATTTATGACAAAATGGCTTTGCAACATTAGCTGAGTATTAATCCAAACATTTATATAAACATCTAGAGCAAACAGTTCAACCAAACTGAATCAACAGCAACTAATAGTATAGCCAAGATTTCTTGGTACCCAGAAGCTTCCCTCTAGATCCTTTTGGTAGGGGAGCCACACCAGGAACATGATCTTTAATTTGTAATATTCTTAAGCCATCTTTGCAGCTCTCAGCACTATTGCACCATTTTAGGTGTACCTAAAATGTCTCTGTACCTGGCTTAATGAACATACTCTGATGCCTCTGTATAAAGGTTTTCCCACCTATTTTCAAGCTATAGCCACTGTATATTTTTGTGAGCTCCCAGGTTACTTTTCCAGAAAGCTGCAGTCTTTCCATATCTGTATCCTCAAATAATCTTTTCTACTCTCAGGACTGATGGATTTTTGCCCCATTCCACTGTATTTTTAATTGTCCTGGTTAGAGATGTCAGCCTAGAAGCAGTTTTCAGTTTACCTTACATTTTCTATTTAGACTACTTGTCTTTTTAATTCAGCCTAGAAGAAAGCCATTAGAATAGGCTTTTATAAATACTAAGATGGCCTGTGCTGGCCCTTTCTATTGTAGCAAATATTACCAATAAGGCAATAACTCTGCCATACATCAAACATGAGCTGTCTAGAGATTATGGTTCATTTGTCACAGTGAGCAAGGAAAAATCTTTTCAAATTACTTTTTGAGGTGGAGAATCAGGAAAGCACAGACATTCAAAATGTTTGTTTTGAAAGAAAAGGTCTCTGACTGTGATGGCGTGGTACGAAGGAATGGAGAACAGGATAAGGAGTGAAAGGGATTAAAAAAACCCTCCGTGTGTAAATATGCCTAACCCTGGGGGGGATTCAGCATCATTCATCTAATTTGGATTAAAAGATATACATAGCTTGAAGATGACCAACTTCTGATTGTGTTGTAAGTGAACAGAAATTGTAGTTGAGTCAATTTAATTGTACGATACAATGCTAACGTACTTGAGAAGTACTAGCTGATTTCTTCACCAGCTTAAGGATTTGAAGAGAAAAATGAGCAAGGTACTCTACTGCTCACTGGAAGACAATCTGGAAGCATAAAACAGGTGTAATGAGAACATTTGCAGAATTTCTATTACTTGGTTTTGAAACCCATAACACTAAAAGTGATTTATGCTTTTGAGATGTGCATGCATGTAACATGTCTGGAGTAGCACCATTTAACATCAAACTTTAGTTGCAATACAATGGAAAGCATTGAAATTCTGTTACTCTAGCAACGTGCAGTGGTAAATATGGTACACACAAAGTGAGAGATGGCCACGTTGCAATCAACATAAATAGATAAATGAAGATAAGGTACTTCTGAATACTCTATTTTGGAGCTGGCAGTGCATAGCAGAAGATAAAAATAAAGGGGGCAGGGGGAAGACAGATTCTCACAGCCTAAACAGTTAAGCTAATGTTGATTCAAGGAGAAAACCCAATGGGTCATCTTAAAATATGTTTGGTGGGCTAGAAACAGTCACTGGAAGGATAGGAAAGGATGGATGTAAATCAGTGCAGGCTGCAGGAGGTTATTTTGCAGGGATGAAGCAGAAGTGTCAGTGTCAAAAGGCACACCTATGCATAAAATGTCTCTAGCTTCTTGACTTAAAAATGTCTAAACCGCAAATTTATGGAATTAGATATTAATTTTGATTAGGTAGAATTGTTACAGTAACTCTTCACTGGATCTCTTAATAGAGTGACTTCAGATAGGCTTGCATGCTGTTGTGTGGTTACAAAATGCTTTTTGTGGCAGTCTGTACATTGATCTGTAGGGTTTGTATTTTTCCTGTGAAGTATTGCAGATTTGCATATTTCTCATTTTTCAGTCAGAATTTAATGTGTGAATTTACAGCAAATTTAGTGGGAGAGGGGAAGTGTAGCCACTTGGTAAGCTTGGCGCTCTCTCAGCTCCTCACGGTGCCTCAGGCGGGCTTAGTAGCCTATCACACGGTGCAGGAATCTTTTCACCTCCAAAGGGAAAACCAGTATCAGTCTAAAAGCTTGTGACAGAGAGGAGAGAGCCCGCTGTCAGCGACTTGGGAGCCTGTTTTTATTCCAGCACCATCATGTGGATTTAAGAGAGCAATTTCATGACTGGCAGAGAAAACCTGACTTCATACTTGGTCCTCAGTAGTAGGGCAGCTTGGGCGGGATGTGTGGAGGAGTTTATTTTAAGTAACTATATAAATTCTTAAGAAAAACTACAAATATTCACCAACAGCCTCATTCTTGAGAAGGCTTTCTTATATTTCTAGTTTAAACACAAGAGGTCTCTGTGAAAGGAAAAGATACAGCATGCTGCTTTTGACTTACAGTGTTGTTAGCATTGTCACCTCCAGTGGCTGGCCTGGCCTGCAGCCAGTAGCCTCTTTTCTCTCCTGTGTCCCCTTCTCCTCCTCTCAGACTGTGAAAGTGTTGGGTGGACCAGGGACCGGAGGGAGGCTGAGCGCTGTTTCATCCTCCACAGCCTCTTGTGGGCTGTCAGTTCCCTGATGCCTTGAACGCCTGATGAAAACTGGTAGTCATTCTTGATGTTAAGGGCTGCCCCCCTCATCTTACAGCTGGCCAGTTAGTTGGAAATGTGCTTCATAGTTACTAGTGTGCTTAACTGAGTGGCCTTCCTCCAAATTTAAGAATGGTAAGATATTCAGACAGTTTTTTGATCCACTTTTCATAACATCTAAGAGGACTGTCGCTGGGGCTTGTTATCGGTAAAAGCAAATGTACTCCTCTTCCAAAAAGGATGTAAAAATGTCAAATTTTGTCACACTTCTCAGCCCACATCTTGTGCAGGTAAAGAGATTTCGGGGGTCCCTCTCCTGCATAGAATCTAAGAAACAAATGGGACTTCCAAGATAGGCCAAATCAGGACTTCAGTTCTTGAAGAGTTCTGATAAAAGACTATCTCCTATTTTTAGTTGCATGATTAAGGATCAACAAATAGCATCTGGTGGTTTTAAGTGAATAATGTTATTTCCTTCCTCCTCATATCCTTTTCATTATTATTTGGACAAAATCATATATACTGCCTATGGTACAAATATATTTAAGAGGTTTCAATTAATTAAGCTACAGGAGACATATCAAGACCCATCTAAAGAATTTTAGAAACTTAAATCATATTGAATTCATGCTCTAATATTTTTGTCTACTTTTGAAATTTATACTCTGTCATGAGATATTAGAGAGTGAATTGTCTTGTTCATACATAAAAATGAGAATATACTAAAAATCTTATCAGAAAAGAAGGGGGCAAAAAGGATGATTTCAATATGTTTACTGTTGTACTGCCATTATTTCCAATGCCATAAAACCTCTTACTAAAAATTATTGCATCCTTTTTCAAGTCTAATTATGGAACACCTTGCTACACCTGAGAAAGATATATTGGGGCACTGATTCAGATCACTTATCATCAGGCTTGAAAATCTTAATGTAATGAGGCTGGTTTGCTGTTCCAAATTGCTTCCAGTCAATATTCTGTGATTTTAATTTAGGAATGCCACAGGGATTCATCCTACTCTCATATTATTTCTGATCTATCACAGTGTTTACTGGTGGGTGGCTGTCATTTGTTGACATGACATGTGGTTTTATATGGGTCTGCTGATGTTATGCAACTGCTTAGCAGTTATATTGTCAAGAGAGAAATGATAAAAGACTTGTAAGAAATGTTTATTATGACCTTTTCTTTTGCATAAAAATCTTTCTGTTGTTTTTCCTCCTCATCCTGTAACAATTTTCTGGAATCATGTCACATTTTGCCTCCTAGAATGTAGATTTTTTTTGCCTATATCACTTTACAAGAGTAACTGAGATTTGAACAGTTAACATTTTTTAACAGCTTTTTTGACAGTTTTTGAAAGTACTGCAGTATATGGTTACATTTAAAATGGGAATGGCTGTAAAATCTGTGATACCGTGTTGGTAAGAAGTATTCAGTTTGTAATGCTCACCTTTCACACACAAAAGCAAAAATTCATGATAGAAACCTTATTGATGAAATTCACTGATGAACTGCACCTTGAAGGGGTACATGGCCTCAGGGAGTTAAAGTGAGATCAACTTTCCATAGAGCAACAGACAGCAGCGGCAAAAGTATCTGGTCAGTCAGTTTACCCAAAACTGTTCCCAGAGTAATGCAGTGAAAGCATAGCAGTGAATAAAGCCCAGGATGGAATTTCCTACATTGTTGAATTGCTGAGTCTATAAGCAACAAAATAATTTTCATCTCTATGCATGTTCATAATCTTTATGTGTATCAAAAATATGAACTGCAATTTAAGTAGAATGACTATCGACGCTTGAAACAATGGAAACAGGGATGCTTCTGCCCTGGCTAGAATATATATGAAAGCAATTGTTAGGCATTCACCTATTCACACATGGACCAGATGCTTGAACATATATAGCTGATACATTTATTATCTAGATATATAACTGCAGTTTCTATATACAGTATGCATGTCTTTTCAAAGGAAGACTTACACCTTGACATATGACCGCACCTAGGTTGTTGTCTTCCAGTAATGACTTCATATCTCTTTCACAGAATCAACAATATACTGTCTTCATTTTTTGTGCCTCAGGAATTTCAGGTGCAATATGACATTTGTTCAGCTGTGCTTGCTAGCTTTAAAGTGCATTAACATACACAAGAAGGCAAAGTAACTGGAACAGAAATGAATAATTGCAGTAATGACTAGTTGTTATTCCTGTTTATTCTGAGGGGTATTCTAATTAGCTGTTGAGGAATGGCTACTTTCTACATTGCTGTCACCTACATTAATTCCTGAAGTGGAAGGCATTTGATTTAATATTGAATGCTTCGCTTCGCCTAGAAAGAATGTCAACTGGCTGTGGCAGTGTCATTTCCAGTACATACTGTCGTGTGTCCGTAAACCTGTCTACTACTACTCCTGCTGCAGCCAGGCTGTGGCAATTTCCAGAACAGTCTTAAAAAGCTCTGTGCCACAGACGAAGGGCCAAGTTGGAATTCCTCTGTGCTGTGAGTTAGGAATATATCCACCTTTTCACCTCCTGTTTTTTCCAGGTCTTAGTCTCTACTTTAGTTCAGGGAGCAACAAGAATGTCCTTTAAAATCTATGAAAAAGTAGCTTTCCAGCAGACCCTTTTTGGATGACCATGAATAATGGTGTTAGCTTCTCTGTATGAAATAAGGACACTGTTAGTAAAGTGGATCAGTAAAGAATTACAGTGGTATATATAGACAGAAGTCTTATTTTGAAAAGAGAGGTAAGGTAAAATGGCATAGGAGAAGGAGAGGCTGGCATTGAATTAGGAATGTATTGAAATCTGAGGTGTTCAAGCAAGTATACTCATGTCAAATGAGATACATCATGGATCAGTCTCTCACAGTTAAGAGCTAACACATATTTCAGTATGATTTTATAAAATATGTTTATCCATGACTGATGAGTTTATTTTGGAAGACGTGATGATGAATACCAACAGCTTGATAAAATGGTACATGTTCTTTTCTTGCAAGTCTTTAATGTTTTCGATCCCCCTCCACTAGGCGATTCCATTTTTCTTTAGGTTTGATGGCATGGTTTTCTGAAATGCTCTATCTTCTTCTTGTTTATTTTGGGGTCCATGGACAATATGGTTTTAATATTTGCATAAAAAGGAAGAGGAGTTGTTCATCTCTGTTTTTATCTGACATGAGACATTAAGCTTTTACAAGTCTTCCAAGTTTCTCACATCTTTTTTAATCCATGTGAACTAGATATGTCCTTTTTGGTGATAGGAAGATAAGCAAAGTTTGGTGCTTGGAGACACACATGCTTCGCCTCATCTTTCTTCTGTTAATATTACCTACTTTTTATATGAATTGTTTCAATTTATTTGTTGTTTTGGAGTGATTTTTCATGGAACTTTTAACAAGAGGGGAAGAAGTGACAGTGGAGCATCTCAGCTGAAGTACTGTCTATTTCTGGTTCTGGCCACTGTGCACTTCAAGAAAGATTAGGACCTTTAGGATAGACTTCAGAAGAGAGCAATTGAAATGATAGGAGTCTAGAAAATTGATTATTGGAAAGAAAAGCTTCTTTAATAAAGGTTGGTTAGAAAAAAAAAAAGATGAGAGATATAATAATCTTTACTTAACCAAAAGAATGCTGCAAAGAGGAAGGGAAATATTTATTTTTCAATTCCATAGTAGGTATGACAAAAACTAATAAGCTTACTTTTCAGCAAGGAAGATTCAGAAGTATATAAGTATATTCAGTCCTGGTTTTGGTAGGAGAATTGATAAGATGACCATCTGCGATTCATCCCAGCTCTGTTTTTCTATGATTTTTCTGTGATTATGAGGGAGGAAGAGGCAAAGCAGAATCAGAATCACAGCTTCTAAGAACTGAGTTTAGAAAAAGCAGTTAGTTCTCTGGGGAAGAGATTTATTTGAAAGCCATATTTTTGCTAAGCAGGAAATCTTTGTGAGACCCTGTAAGTTTCATTTTTAAGAACTGACACTGCAAAATTATCCTAAAAAATTAAGTTAGAAGTGAAAAATCTGTTTTATGGAATTGTTTGGGATACCTTATCCTTTCTGGTAATGTTATGTTAATGAGTTCTGCAGTTCAGCAATAGGCCAATACTGAGTCTGTAGTCAGCTGGTAGGGAGATTCACATTTGACATATGCAGCTGAGTTGTCAGTTTGCAGTAAAAGAGCCAGGCAGGTCATATTTCCATGTATTAATTTAGATTTGACATCTCATTTATACCTGAGAAAGGTTATTAGAAAATATTAGAACATTAGTAATTCTGGCACAGCAGGATTTTCAAAAAGAGATTATGTTGACTTTCTTCCCACAAAGTTAGAAAATAAATGCACCTAATATTAAAAATCTCTGTGATATATATAGGAAGATACTGTACCAGATATGGCATTCTCCAGCTATTGGTTTTCTCCCCAGGAAAAAACAAGCAAGACCTACTATGTGCTAACAGTAATGAAACCACTTCCAGTAAGACCAATCATGTGCTAATTTAGATAAAATTTCTGTGCGTACTAAGATATGAAATATTTCAACTGTGTTTATTTATACCAGTAGAACTCATCATTACAAGCATCTCTGAACACCATCCATTAAGAAATCCTAGTGTTTAGTGTGACTTGCTTTTACTGCCCATCAGATTTTTATAGAACCTTTTATGTGAACTTGTGAAATAAAAAATGTAAGTCTTTAATGATAAAAAATTATCTCAGCTCTAGCAGTAAATTCAGATGACTTTCAATCTTTTCAGTCTGTGTAGATGCTTTTAGATGCTTCTATCATGCCGTGGTGGTGGTGGGGTTGTTTGTTTTACCAAAAAAAAACCACAATTTGATGTTTTGACCATCCTTTGGGTGACCAAAGGCCAGGTCTTGAGACTCACCATATGGTTTCCTCCAGTGGATTTGAATGACACAATGCTGTTTCACTCCAGCTGCCATTATGGATCCCCTGTAAGAAAGCAAAGAAATAGGAGAAAGGCAAGGATCTCCATAGTTTCATACCCCGTCAGAAGACCATAGAATCTGAGGACAAGTGCAAAATGAATTTCTGTATGCTATTTTGAATCTTTTAGATTCATCTTGAGCCTGCATGGAATGATGGAGAGGAAGTCATGGGGCGGGGGATACAGGATTAAATGGTGTTGGTAGGAAGTCTCCAGTCCCCTGAGCTCACTTGGTAGATCTGTTCCTTAATAGAATAAAAATACATTCTGTTGTAATATGATATTTATGAATGCATAAAATTGCACAGTAGGCACTATTTAAAATTTTTTCCCTACTACTTCAGCTACTTTAGTGTTTACTGGCAACAACTGTGATTGTTCTGCATTCTAAATATGCAGAGAATTTAAAATACCAGAAACGTTAAGAAAAAAGAAGTAAAGGCAGAGGTCTTTTCAGTGTATTTGAGCAGGAATAAACATCAGTTCATTTATTACCAAAAAAATGGCAAAGTGAAATGTGTCTTCCAATTTGAGTTTTGCCCATTCAAAGTAGAAATATGTGTTATCAATGATAACTCCTAGGCATAATACATGTTTTTATCAAGCAACTATATAAGCTCTAGATAAAACAAAATATAGTCACAGTAGACCTATCATTGTTTAAATGGGTAGTAAAGTTAGCATGGTCAACTCCAGATGTTCAAAAACATTTGTCAAGCTCCAGAAATCCTTGACTTAAATAATATATGTTTCTTTTGTTCATCTTCCGGTTCCTGAGTTTTTATGAGTCCCCTGGATCTTGTTTTTGCACAGCTGAGGGTACACTTTTATTTTTAATTCAAAGAGTGGGTTTATCATATTCTTTGTCACATAATGTAAAATATAACTGTAGTGCTAATGCAAACGAGACTATCTGTTTTCTGGGTGTGCTGAGGTGGTACTTCTTGAAGAAAGCCATGTGTCTAGTAATTGTAACATGCCGTACAGTTAATTTACAGTTCATGCAGAAATGTCTTGGAGCTGATGGCTTGATTCATGAAAGGGGATGACAAATGCTGTATCAGTAAATATAGGACTATGTTTCTTTTAAAAAAGATAAATTAATTACTCTCCTTTAGAGAGAAAAAAATCTGTCTAAAGGGGGAATAATTAACTTGGACAAATGAATGCTCTTTGGGATAAAAAAAATCCTTCCTAAAATTGATAGATCACATATATTTTACTTCTCAACTAGCAAATTCTTAACAAACTCACTTTAATCATTTTTACAGCTCCACCCTCTCTAATTAAAAGCCAGGTCATAGTAGAAATCCAGACAATCTGATATGTCCTCCACTTGTCCAGCAGAAAACACTGAAACATGGTATTTTTATAGAGGGGTTAGGGTGGTAAATTCAATACTGATGGGGAGAAAAAAGCTGAGAAGTTAGAAATTGCTTAGAGAGAAGTTACTTCAGTCTAATGCACATCTGTGCAGACAGTAGATACAATATTTTTATAGATACAGGAGTTTGTATATTGTACTTTTCTGCAGGCAGAAATGGGGGATTTGATATGTCATCAAACAACATGATGAACCTCTCACTTCCACAGAAGAAAATATTTATTGATGAAAAGGAAAATTGAAAAAATTAGACTTAAAATCAGGCTCTGAGAAACAGAGCTGTTGTCTCTTAAAATTACATAGACTGGTCTGTTTTTGCAGAGTTCCTCCAATCGCTTTGAAGACTTTAGTCCAGTGTTATGATCTCTCTACTTCTCTGACAAGATGAGCAAACAATAATTACACTGTTGGGGGATTTTACAAACATTGGATCCAATTTTCTTCCTATGTTTACTCTATATTAAAGTTGTTCCTGTCAGCCCTGGGAGTCGCTTCTTGACATACTCGCCTGTACATGAGAGAATGAGACACCATTTCTGAAGATACCCTTAAAGCACACCAGGTCTACAGAAAAAGAAGGCCTGGTGAATTCCCCCCAAGAGCTGGCATGATTGATCACTTCAATGTGTGTTAACTTGCTTTGAAATACCCTCAGAACTGACAGTTCAAAATCCAATTTAATACTTTCATGCTTTAGGTTCCTTATAACTAAACATCCCTGTTGAGTCTCTTAGGACATGCCCTTAAAAACATTTATTGCTGGTTCTATCCTAACATGACATAACATTCACTATTACTAAATTTAGTTTCATATAAAAATTTAAAACGATTCAAGTATAATAAAAGTTAAAATCACATCATAAAATGAAATATTGTGGTAACATAAAGTACATAGTTTATATGTCTACAGAAACTGTAGATATTCTAACAATTCTCCTGTTTCAGATATTCTAGTGGAAATGAATTCTAAAAACTTTTTATCTATTGTTATTCTAATACTATGAAAAGTCTACACCAGTATTTTTAGGTCTAGCTTTACCCTTAAAAGTAGCTCTAAAGGTAGCTTTGTGGTGGCCCATGTTTACTGTGTCTCACAACTTCTGTATCAAGTGTTTTCATTTTGCAAGTTAAAACTGCAAGTTAAACTGCTTCAGTCTCTTTTTCCTGAGAGTCAGATCGAATTCCTTTCATTTCTAGTTGTTATCACAAATAATAAAGGTTTTCAGGACAAATAATGGCTCATTCATGCAATGCAAGACTTTTATTTGCCCCTTGTGTGGTGAGATCCCTCTTAGGAGAAGGGAGAAGCTTGTATTTCTATGGGAAGGATTATGTATTTTTTTTAAGCATTGATGGTTATTTAAAAACATTAGAAAAGTATCCTCAGTGAAATTATAATCTCATTTGCTTTTAAACCCGAACAAATGTATTTTGAGTCCCCTTAGTAAATGTACTTTACAGTTGTGAATGGTAAAATGAAAGTACTCTGCTTTGGGGAAAAAAAGAGTAATTTATGTGCCACTGATTGTGGCTTGGACATTCACATTTCCATCATTTAATATTCTCAGTTCTTCGCATTTAGTTCATATACAGTATGATGATGAACACAACTGCCAGATCACACAATTTTATCTGAACCAGAACAACTGCAGAAGAGATGCAGGCAGTCCTTATTATCCTGCAGTGTAAAAAGATACATTTGATAGGAAACCCAGAAATCATAAATTTCTGTTCCAGCTCTCCTCCTAATTGCTGTTAATATTTCCATTTCCTTCGCATTACACATGGTTCATATTGCTGCCTTTGACAGTATCTTTCAATGGTTCATTTTCACAAATGAAATATTGGAGAGCTTCTTCAAGATCACTTTAAGTAGAGCTGGGAACAGCCTTCAGATTTCTATTACATTGGCATTGAGTCTCATCTGCTTTGCAGTCTTTCAACAGGATTATAGCAAATAATTTTTATATTGCAAAACATTTGTACTTCAAAGTGAATTTGGGTGGTGTAATAATGTTCATTTTTATGTTTTCAGTTAAGAAGAGCTATTACTCTGAAAACAGCTCTGTATTCATCTGAATGTGTGTACTCAGAGCCCATTATGGGACATTTTGCCCATTTCTTGTAAGCAGGACATCTGCTGATGTAAGCTACAAAAATGTCAGAATTTGAGTCAGTAAGCTAGTCTTTCAGACAATAGATCTCATTCCTAAAGATGTAACTTAAGCACTGAAAGGACATGGGATGTCTCAAGACATTTCTAGTTATCCATAAAGGCATTGCCTTACAGGTCCACAGTTTGATTCCTGCCCAGCTCAGCAGGTTTTAAGCGCTGTTTCCATCTAAGAGATATTTGGACTTTCTAGAAGATTACTTTTTGGTGGATTTGAGTTCCACTTCACCACACAACGTGCTTTGTTCGCTCTTCAGTGCAACAGTGTCTCACCACTTGCAGGTGCACTGCCCAGCATAATGGGATCCTGATTTTATAGGGAGAGCTCATACAGCTGGAGACATAGCTAAACTGACTGCACTTGGGTGAGGAGTGGCAAACTGATTATTATTACATTCTTATCTGAAATTAGGAGAAGAATTAAAAGATAGATAAAAGAAGTCTACCTTGATCTTTAAAGTCTTTGTAAAATTCTTGGTTTTGCATCTGACTTATGATTTATAGCTTTCTTTCTTGGCCATACTTTATTGAAAAACACACACACAGAGAAGTGGCCAAGTTCAAAGTTGCTACCGTTGATAACATAGGCATTTGTTACACCAATGTTTCCCAGATTTAGCTCAATCTGATGTTATTCCTTTTGTATTACATTGGGCCCTAATCCATCTTTCAGATTACCTTTGGCAATTAACCGAAGTGGCTAATTCAGGAGCCCAATTGGCCTCTGTTTCTCGTGTAATGAATATAGACAAAGCATTGCTTTTGCACACTAGGTAACTAAATTTATATGTGTTTAATTCAACCTTTAGAGCTCTACAGTCCCTATTAGAACCAAGCCCAAGTGGGTGGCTTTGCCCTATTCACACAAGAAAAATACAAGAATGTGAAGCAGAGCTCAAATATCCTGAGGTCCAGGCCATGGTGTGTTACGAAACAATTCTTCACCTTTCACAAGGGCGCTTCACCACTGCCAATAGGAAACTACAAAACATCAGATGGGTAAAATTAACAGCCTACACTGGCATGTATGGCCATGTCCTGGATTAAAATTGGCAGCATACAGTGGCAGGGGGCCACTAAGATGATGAGGGGACTGAAACATATGATGAAACACAAGAGCTGGGTTTGCTCAACGTTGCTCAGAAGAGAATGGGAGGATCTTTTTGCTGTCTTCAACTGCCTAATAGAGGTTATAGAGGCGGCCAAGCCTGACTCTTCTTCGAGGTGCACCATGATAGGATGAGAAGTGACAAACACAAATTGCACTGAGGGAAAATCCAGTGGGTATTAGGGAAAATAATTTACAGTTAGGTGATCAAACACTGGAGCAGGTTACCAAGAGATGTTGTGGAATCTCCATCCTTGGAGATAATCAAACCTTGACTGGACAAGGCCCTGAGCAACTCAATCTTACTTTGAGTTTGGCTTTAACTTTGAAGTCGGCCTTGCTTTGGCCAGTAGATTGAGCTAGATGACTTCCAGAGGTCCATGCCAACCTAAATTATGCTGTGATTCTGTCCCCCAAAGTTGCCTGAATTGGCACAGCATGGCTGGACAGCAGACAAAAAGGAATTGCTGTAATATAGCACATCCTTGCCTTTGCTCCCCCTTGGACCAGTGCCTCATGCACGCCTTGGGCTCTCAAGATTTTTTGTTAAGTGTAGCTAGGAAGAGCATGTCACTTGAGCCACAGCATCCTTCTGCTGCTCCTGTCCCTGTCAGCACTGTGGTACAGTGACTATTATTCAGCACTTGTGCAACAGAACTAAATATGGAGAATCAGTGCCTTTGAATTCATCATAGGAATTTTGATCTTTCTGTTTGAATGTACTTCAATAGTTTCTTAAAAAACAACTTGACAAAAATACCTCAGTCTGGAAGACAGCAGGTGTTTAGGCACTTCTAAAATGCACATGTTAGTAAAAAAGGAAGTAAAACTGTGTGGGCCTTTGTATTAATCTGCATTAGGCTATTACAGAGCTGTTATAAGAGTAATGTGTTACAGAGATATTAACTGAAGATACTCAAAATGTTTATGAGGAATGCTTCACTGTGTTCATATGTGACATGGCAACATGCTGATCTTAGTACAGATAAATACTTTTTAAAAGTTAGGGAAAAGTGAATATGCTTGCAGAGCAGCAGTTGTTCAGACATTTACCACTGATGTCAAACAACTAACTGCATTTAGAAGCGGGATTCCAAATTCTGTGCTGCCATATATTGAGTACAAACAGCTACAGAATTTGACCCATGATCTTTAGGAAAAATAAAACACCAGTATAAGTAATTTTTTTTGTATAAGCAGTTCAATGAAGTTCTGATTTCTTTTCCTATTATGCCACCAGATTTTACATCAAACGTATAGTTCTCCATGTTATTGTCCACACAGTAGTGCTGCCTTCAGTGTGTGTGCTTTGTGTTTGCTGGAGAAAAGGGAGATAAGGATGGGACAGCTAACTTGAAAGCCTCCATTTGTACATTTTTCAGTCTTTAGAATAGAGAACAGAAAGGTCGCACTTCAAAGTCTAGATGAATTTGATTAGTATTATTCAGCCACAGCACAGAATTACGTCAGTAACGTGTTCCAAGATGCATTGTTACATTTAGTGTGACTAGGCTGCAGAAAATACATAAAGACGTTAAGATAAACCACCCTTCATTCTCCCTGAGTACATCTGTCAGCAGAAGAATGTTTTAAGACCTCTGTCCTGAAATGCAGGGTCTGTGTGCTTCACACATCACATGGCAAGTCTGCTTTCTAAGACAATGCAGTCTTTGATTTCCACTCCAAATATCTTGCAGTGTCAAATTGGGAAGTTAGGATTTGAGTTCCATTGCAAATGTTTAGGTCTAATCCAAACAAGCTGAGTGCTGAAGCTGGCAGGGACAGATGCACATAATATACGTACATACCTACATACATACAAAATTGCACTGATTGGACTTTTTAATGTTTTGCAACAATGACAAGATGGAATTTTATTTATTTTAGTCCTAGGAGTATAATTAATGATTTTTTTAATGTTGTAAAGTGTTTATGCAAGTTCTTTATGATGTGAGAATAAAGGAGCATCTTAGACTTTGTAGAAAGAAAATAAACTTTTCCAAATGCCCTGAAACGTACACAGGAAGGGATGAGAATTAGTATAAGAATTATGTGTCCCATGTGGTACACAGCACAATATGTTTAAGGGAATTTAGAAAAGGTGCATGTGGAAAAGTAGTTAGTATCTAGGGATAGTATCATTGGCTTGATGTCTTTTATAGATTTATTTAATTGGTTTCATAAAAAAAGAGATAAACCTGGAAAATGTATGGTACAGTGCTCCATCCTTTCTATGAAAGCACATAATTATAAAGAGAAGTTTGCTTTTTTGTATTAATTTTTGGCCAACTTCATTTTCCAGATTTAATTTTATATTAATTATAATTTGCTTGTGAATAATCAGGAGTTGAGGAAGTGACTATACTGGCTACCAGGCCACTAGTCTGCTGGGGAAAATCAGGAAAGTTGAAACTGAATCTTTAACACTGCATTGTGTTTACTGCTCTTCGTATGAAAGGAGAATTTTCTAATGATGACCTGATTCTGGCAACATACCAGCTTTACACTGCTTTTTACTAGTAGAGCTCAAAATCAAACAAAACCAAAACCAAAAGTTACAGATTCCTTAACTTTTCCCATTTAAAAAACTGGAGACTATTTTCTGTCTCATGCACCAACCAACACAGGCTGGATTCAGCTGCCTAAACCTGGACATCTATTGCTATTTTTGATGCTGTAAGGTATCGTGCTTTTGCTCCAAAAAGGCACAGTTCAGCTTGCAATCCTAATTCGTATCCCATGCAAATATCTCAAAAACTGTAGATGTTTAGATATATAAAATGGTACAAGCTGCTTATGTTTCAGTACCTGAATTCTGCCTGTTATTACGACTTGGAAGGTTGTTATTACAACTTGGAAGATCTTCTTGCTAATGCACCAAACTGGATTTTCACTGCAGGCATTTCATTTGACTTCAGGCAAATTCCTTCCCATGTTTTGGGGGTTTTGCTACATTTCTGTAAATGGACATAATATTTCCTTGCTCCTCCTGTTCATCTGTCTTGACTAGTTCAACTGGAAGATTCTTGTGATGAGATCTCAGGCCAGCACTTATCACAATTTATCTCTGATTTCAAGTGGGAGTCTCCTGTACCTAAGTAGTACAAGTAATAGTAAATCAGTGGAAAACAGGTTAAGAGTTTGGGAAAGGAGCTCTTGCTCTGATATTTGTAGTTGAAGCTCTTGGGATTTAAACTGCCCTAAACCATAAATGACATTACACCGTATGAAGGAGTTGTATGTGATAATGGATAGTAATGCTGTTAAGAAGCTGTATATCAGAGATTTTCATAACGGAAATGGTTTCATATTATTTGGTACTGTACTTAAATTAATACAGCTTGAAGTTTCTAGGAAAGGGAATTTTTAATTGGATAAAGAGAATGCTGAGTGGTCTTAGTGGTATCAGGCATTTTGATCATACTGTCTTCACTGAAAGCACTTTAAGAATTTGTGTGATTTCTTTTGAATGGGGTTGGTAGCCTTAGGCCAAAAAAAAAAAATTAAAAACAGAAAACAGAAACAGTCTGCTTATTTTGCTAATATTTAATTGTCTTTGGGTTTCAGTGTGATTGTCAGATTAGAGGAGCTGTGTGAAAAGAACACTCTTTGTGTCAGCTCAACAGTGACGCTTCCATTTTGGAAAAGGATAAAAAAAGATATGTATTTTTATCAGCCTTGCAAAGTTGTCAAGACAGTTTACCAGGCCATGTGCAAAATCTTTTTGCCTGCATTCTACTATGATGATTGAAGAAAATGTTGTTTTTCTGTCGGTATCTCAGCCTACTTCTTTGTAAAATGAGCCTTAAAAATTGTCACTTAGCTTATAGGTGTTTTGAGGAAATATGTACAGGAGTAAAACATGTTAAGATTCTCAGATGAAAAATGCTATATTTATCTTCTTAATTATTGTCAGTGCTCTAACCAGCAAGATCTTGTATTTGAGCTGTGACCTTGAGGTTAAAATGTACTAATTATCAGTCCTTGAAAAATGCTAATTAACCCAGCCAACCATTAAATTGTTTAGATTATGTTTGATAGTGTTTCATTAATATAAAATATAAACTCAGAATTTGTTAATGTCCAAAATGCAATTTAAATTGAGCAGTCACTCCTAGATAATGCTTCAGATTTCCAAAAAGTTTTTTCTTGCTAATGAAGACATTTCTGATATCCTTTGGAAATTGTATAGTAAAACTTAATTTAACTTGCATATTTGCAAATAGGTGCTTGCTTAATGTGTTTACTAAATAGTGATCAGTGTTGAATTCCCATCCGGAATTGACTGACAATAAGTTAAAACAATTGGTGTAAGAGCTTGTGGATGCCCCGTATCGGAGAAGACAACCACAGTGTTCTCCTCTGAAGATTTCTTGCTAAGACCTGTTTTGGGGGATTTGTGAAAGGAAAGGAGATCTGATGTGAAACAATAGCTGTCCAGGCTGTACCTTACAGGACTGTGCTGTGAGGGATAGTCTTAGATGTACTGCAGTTTGGGCATCTGCCCAACACAGTCTAAAGAGCACTGAGGGATTTGGGACATATGCCAGCCAGAATTCAGCCAACAGGAAGGTGGATTAAAACCAGTTTTATTGCCACCTTTCAATGGGACGTGTGTTGTGTTCCTGTACCACATGATGGGGCAGTACAGAACCCTCCTGGTTTAAGTATATGTAACAGGAAGAAGAAGCTGTTGGAAGTGCTTGTCCTAACATGTAATAATGTGCCATGCCTTCTTGAAGGAGGCTGCGTACCTTTACAGCTTTTTAGCACAAATCCTTAAAGTTCAGTTTCCACCTGCCTTTTGTCTGATGCGTGTCCTTCAGTGCAGGCGCCTGTGTTGATGGCATGCTGCGTTCCTTACAGCGTGCTGCATGTGTGGCCTTCCTCATGCAGCAATAGCTCCCAGAGCTAACCAGAGACCGTCTCTGCTTCTTTTCCCAAAGACCATCACAACCTAGCAGTTTAATTATAGAAGTGACCTGTCTTCCCTCATTCTTCTTGCGGGTAAAAAAAAAATTCCCTTAAAAACTGTAAAGAACATCTAATTGTAAGTCTCTTAACTAGTATATGTATCATTGACTAAATACACTATATTCCAGAAATAGGTAAGTGGTGTATTTTGCTGGCACAGAAGACTGTCATATTAAGTTAAAATTGCTGGAGGAAGTGGTTCATTATTTGGACTGTGACAGTTTGCTAAGAAGCTTTTTTGTTGGGGGTTGTGAGAAGGAAACCTTCTCCTTAAACCTCCAAGAGCAAGCCACATCATTTTAGTTAGCCCTTCCCACTGCAGTTGAGAGTGACCTTGCAGCTATCTTCAACTAAAAAGCCTGGTTCATACAAGACAGCCTGACTCTTTCTGGACACCTCCCTCCTGGTAGACTTTCTCAAAAAACCAGAGGTACCTGAATAGAGTAGGCTTCCTAGCTACATCATTAAAGAGAGAAATCCATCTACTTTTTTTTCTGGTCACCGCAGTCCCTGCGTTAGAGATGAGCAGGAGTTAGGACACAGGGCCTCGAGCTGTCAGCTCAGTGCCAGACTCGTTGTGTCTGGGGCTGCGTATGGGTGGAGGCCTGTGGATGATATGGATGAAGACCCTTTAGCTAAGCAGGACTTGCTGCAGCATCTCTCAGGCAGGTGTGCAGACTCTGCAGTCCAAACACTGAAACTGTGGCTGCTGTGCCCTGATCAAGCGAGAAGCGTCTGCCTCTCCACAGAGCTGACAGACAAACTTAACTAGGCCTTTGATAATTAAGGGGTGAAAACATCAAATCCCTAGACATAGCCATTAGCAGCTTTTATAGTGTCAAGTCAGTGGTGTGATGGCAATGTGACAAACTGTGAAAATGTCTTTAGCCCATAGTGCAGTAGGACGGAATGAAGGTTAGTGCGTGAATGGTGGCATGTAATGTTAGATAGAATGTTTCATCCTAGATCAGGTGGTGCAAGTATCCTTAGAAGAAAATCGGTTCCTGCATTGTCTAGATTACCATAAACTATCAATATCTCAGTAATACAGTACCCACAGATACAGTTTTCATCTTCTTGGGACAAACTTATTTGCATTTTTAGTTCAGAAGAATCTCATTATGCTTACCCCGAAGACTGAAAAATGCTAAAACAAGATAAACAAAGAAGACCTTCAGCCCTTTTGCAGTAAATGTTATTTCTACTGTTAATTCAAAATGGATTTAATTGAACGGATGAAATTCTGTTCCATAAGCCCAGCCATGCAGCTGAAAGAAAGTGAAGTGATCTTATATTTGATCATCTTTTTTTTTTTCAGCTAAAACTTGTCAGAAGTGTAATTTTGTTATGACAGTAGCTTTTTTTAAATTAAATATCTACAGCTTGCTCTATCTGCCTAGGCAAGAACAGCATATTGGAAACTTGCAAATGAAATGAGATAAGACATCATTCAGCAGCAGGAGACAAGCTTGGCAGCAGCATATGAATGGAATGCTGATATTGTACTTGGTGTCCTGAGCAGTAAGAAGGAAACCCAGATTTCTGGAAGTCCAGTAAACCCTCACAAAAGTCATTGCCTGTAATTATACAAATGGTAAATATAATGGTCTGGGACTTCTCACCAGCCTGAAGGCTTTTTCGCATGCTCCTGAATAAATGTTGTGGTTCTTCAAGGATGGTTCTTCCATTTTTAAGGCAGTTGAATAGCTAGCTAGATATCTAATCAGACAGCAGCACAGAACTTCTTAACAATTTAATAAAGTTGTTTGTTCTGATAGTAACATATTGCATAAAAATACTGGGGAGAGGTCTGCTAGCCATTGGTCTTTCTTTTTTTTTATTCTCTTCTGCTGAGATATATGACTGTGACTTTACATTCTTATTATATGTAACAATATTATTATATGTAACAATATTATTATATAACAACATTACACTGATTACAGCTATACAGCAGTTTATAAATTACAGTATGTCATTCTTACTTTTTGGAGTCTTCTATCTTGAAAAAATAACATCTGGAAACTTCTTGGCTTTTTGGCTTTTCCAGAGTTAATATTTCAGTAATATAAAATAGCGCAAAGTGTCATCTGGTCTGAAGAAAATAGTTCTCTAAAGAAACTAACATAAGGACTTCACCATTCATGTTCCTTACTGTCCTTCATCTTTTTATAAAATAATGCATTTCAAATTCCATGTCTGTCAGCTTACTAGGATCTAGAATTCATCCTGGGCTCTTTCCTTCTTACTCTTCACTATTTTCTTCAAATGTGTACTTTCGGTGATATCTGTGCAAGCCAATTTGATTAGACCTTCCATTCATTTTCTCCTAAATTATATAGAGAGCAAAAGACAAGCAGAAATAGCTTTAAATCAGTTTCTTTTTAAGCTCTGTAGACCTTAGCTGAGGCAAAGTATTTACTATGTATTATTTTCATTGGTTGTACTACTGACAAAGAATCACCAGTCTGCAAAGTACTATGGCTATGTTCCCTTCTTCACTCAGCTCACCCCAGGCTAGTTTTTGTAGAGTGCAGACATATCCCTTTAGGTAGGAATATGTTGAATATTCAGTGAGGATGCTGTCTGTTTCTCTGGAGCTGCTGGGATAATTATCATTTTTATATAAATCAGTCTTCATGCAGGTGTTTGAAAACTGCGCGGTTGGCAATCATAAGTGACTCAACCTCATGTACTTAGACCTTTAGGTCTCTCTTGTGGCCACATGCACTTCTGTAGTGGTACCGTTAAAAACTAATGCCTTTTTTTCCCTCCCCTTGGAACACTGTCCCACATGAAAGTTCCTCTAGTAGTCTGGGAGACCAAGGCCTAATGATTTTGACTAGGATAGGTGTATAAAGACATTTAAGAATTTAAAGCTTTAAAGAAAAAGGATTTGTATGCTTAAGAGCTTCTCTGATTTCTTTTGATTCTGTCAGCTGGTCTAATACAAGATAGAATCTGTCTACAAACACACTGATTGTGCTAAAACATACACTTTAAAATCTACTGTACTTCTTTTAGTTTCTCATTTGATTCCTTTTTTTTTTTTCAAATTAGATCCAGAGAGAAAACAGAGTTACTTTAAAATTTGTGCTTTATAACCTGAGCTTTTGGTTAAGATCAAAGCTACAGGAGACTGTGAGGGAAATCAGATTAATGCCTGAGAGCTGTTATTGCCCTCTGTGTTTGTTCTTCTTCCAATACTAGTGTAACATTATATAGTCAGCCTAGGCTGATCATAGGTACAAGAGGCTTTGATGTGGAAATACAACAGACTCCAGGCATTTTGGAATAAGACTTCTGTTAAAGCTTGCACTATACAATCATAGATTGGCTCATCAACACCGAGTCAAGGACCAAAGTAAGTTTTAATCAAACATTTTTCTCTTTTGTAGCTCAAAATAGGCCTGGTTATGGTAGCCTCTTTTTTTTTCATAAAAAGTCTATTGACATTTTGATAAATGATTTTTTGCTTGGCCATTCTATATCATCACCATGTATCTCCAACCACAATCATCAGACTGGTGTTATCTAGACACCTTAACACCTTGAAATAAAGCAAACAAAATGTTTACATGCTTTGTAAATAACCTTCCCTATATATGTCTAACAAGCATCAACACCTTCCAAATAGCATGAGGTAATTAATGTCACTCACTTTTTGCCCTAGGTGACTTAATCTTGTATATAACATTCCTGAGTTACAAGTCAATAATGAATACAACATTGACATTTTTTCATAACACTACTAAGAATAAAAATTAATCATCTATAAGTTAGTAGCCTTTGTTACATAATCAGGAACCTTTAAAATATCAAGGTTTTTTTTGTTGTGAACAGGTTTTTAAAATTTATCTCAGCATCACTTAAAGAAAGGCTAAGGATCACGAAACAGGGTTACTAGTGATAAAACCAAGAAATTATGGAAGAAAATAACATTTTTCTAGCATATAAAGAAAATGAACAAGTGAAACAAACAATGAAATAGTTCTACTGTGTGACAAATGAGGTCCCATTATTGCCAATTTTTTTGACATTGTGAAAGCAATACTCCAAGGAAGAAGATGGCTAGCGTGAGGAGTATGTGCCTGCCTTAGACATATAAGTGTTTCTCTAAATTCTTTTATCTTATTAGATAATTCATTTTACTTTCTGGTATTATGTTCCGGAAACAGTATGTATAGATTCTGCCAGCAGCTAACACACAGTTTTAATATCCTATTGTGTCCAGAAGTTTTCAATATCTGTTGGTGATTTTATTCATTCAGCACATAGCCGAATAGAGAGAATGAAATGAAATAACCTTGTGATGGAAAGGACTAAATTAATTGTGCCTTTCAAATTACTTTGAAAGAAAAGGTGTAAGGAAGTTAATTTTGTGCTCTAGTGTAGGCTGAAGACTTTGTTTGAAATACATTTTTGACTTTGTCTACCTACATGCCCTACTTCTAGGTCCATTTCTGTTTCTCTGCCTAAATCACTACAGCTATTCAAGGGAAATTCTGAACTTGTGAAACTATCTAATATGATGAGATCGTAACATACCATTTATCATAGAGCCATGAAGGTAGATATTGTAGACTGTGCACCTTATACCTATCTATTTTTCCTCAAATTCTTTGTTTTATTCCATTTTCTGGAATTACTTACCAAATATCTCAATTTGCTTCTGTACAAGTGAAAAGACTTTTTTTTATTTTAGGTAAGTAAGAAAGCAACCTGGTGAGTCTCAGTGAATGTTCTTGAGCAATACTCTCACACTATTGTTTTACCAAAAAAAAAATATTTTGTAAAAAAAAGCCTTCTATATGTTACAGCTTATTACCTTTATTCTTTTTGTTTCCTACTTCCTCTGCAAAGGATTTGGACTCTGTCCCACTAGCTCAAAGCAGGCATAAACCTAACATAGACTGAAGATTGTATTAGCATTGGGAAATTTGTGTGCATCTTCAATCTGTAAAAATTATGTGTATAGAGCTCTATTCCCATGACGCTCCCAAGGAAGAAAGCACACTCAGAAAATATTTGTAAAATGATTGCACTGGGATGTGGAACACTATAGCCATCCATCTAAAATTAGCCCAATGCTCCCTTATTGACCTTACTGAAATTTCACTGAATCTACATGCTCTCTGACTTGGGGAACACAAAGAAGGCAGTTCCAAACATACAGCCACTTTTAATTAAAACAGCAGCTAGCAGAGGCCATTAAAATAAATTCTCTGAACAGAATCCCCTTTTCAAGCTAAACTTGCTCTTGCAAGCCCTTCAGGTTTGGAAAAGACAAAGGGTGCATTTGGGTTAGGAATTCTCCCCTCTGTAAGAGACTTCTGCATGCAGCAGCTTTCTTTTCAAAATGGATATTCTTTGAATTTAGTTCGGCTCTGCAGTCATTTAAATTCCTTCTCACACCACGCATGATCTGCATCTCCACTGTGGAACTATTGTCTGGAGCTTAAGTGAGCGTAAGCTTGGCTACAGCAGCATGTTTTCTGTGTTCCTTTACCCACTCAGAGCCTCTCTGTGTTTTTTCTGTGGTAATTTTTTTTTTTTTTGATTCTGTGTTCTGCCTTTGATGCTATTGGAGAAAATGTTTTTCCTAGTTGTGGGCACTTCCTCAGTATATTCACTGTTGTCAAGGTGCTATAGCTAAAATGAAGTATGGTCTTGCTATTGCCAGACTAGGGAGTACACTGAATTCTGGTTTGGAGACCTTGCAGCAAATGAAAATAAGCACTGACAAAAATGTATACAAGATAGCTATCACAAAATGAATTGCTGTAATTGCTTCCTAATACTGGTTCATCATTTCTGCATGGGCTTATTGTGGTCATTATCATCAGATGCAATGCAGGGCAATTAGATGTCTGCAGCAGACAGAGGGGAAGGTGTAAAAGTGACATAAAACCACCTCACTATGACCTTTCTCTCACTTCAGCTGTACCAGACAGACAGACAATGATCCTGTCTGCTGACTTGCACCAAAATGTTCAATGGTAGTTTGCCCTGAGCAGCAGAAGTTTCACAACATTGTAATTATGGGTTCTTGCTTGGAAAGTTTGTGTGCTGTGGTACTGGCAGGATGTAATTACTACTCCAATATATAAGATAAATCCTTAAATATATTCTATATTAGGATGAATGCATGCCAAGTTACTCACACCCACTTGATTTAGGATCAATTTTCAGCGGTATAAAATGCTCTAGTTTAAATAGAAGTAGCCAGAACAGTTCCTCCACTGATTGACTCGGCTGACATCTGCAGCTTTAGTAATTCACAGAGTCTGGTAGGGAAAGAAATCTAAACCAATAGAGAATTTGGTCCAGTATTCCTGTTTTAGAATAGGACATATTATATCAAGTATAATTACATAAAGTATATTAGGTAAGTAGACTGAAACTGAGTTGGAGAATTGCAACACTCAACATGTAGGAAGTGTCTTAAAGAGAAAACCTAAGACAGGGTCAGATTGAATTTCATTAACATTTAAGTTAGTGTCGAGGAAAGAAAGCAAAGTGTATGCTAATGAATTATGCAGATTTGCTTAATTGGAAAGATTTTGCAAGCATCACTAGGCGATTGGGAATCAAACAAATAGAGCTAAATGTGTTTTTCGATCTAGATAAAATTTCAGAAGATGTTTAGCCTGAAAAAATCAAAACCAATTCAACTTGAAGAAAAACAGTCAAAATACCACTTTTAGGGAGATCAGAACACTTGGAAAGCAGTTTTGTGATATGAGATTTGCACTAGAGGATACAGGATACGTTCTGAACTCGCTGCTCAGTATGTCAGGAGAAAAGTTCACTGCAGCTTGGTCTTGCATATCAAATCCCTGAGTAAGGTGGTAACACTTCTTTTTTAAAGGCCCTCCCGGGAGACCATATCTAGAATTTCATATCTGACCCTCAGCAACTGCAAGCTAGATGGCTGCTGATAAATTCTGTGTTCAAAAACCTCCATCAAAACAGTGTATACAAGGATAATTTGAGACATTGCTATTTATATTTGGTTTAAGTTAGGAATAAAGAAGAAGTAATTTTATTAATTCTGAAAATACTTAAAGTGGAAAGAAATTTTTTAAAAATGTCTGGGTTTTCTTTTTCTTTGTCTGATAACCAGATTTTTAACTAGTCTCCAATTCATATCAAGGTACATAGTTACTCTGTAGGCACAGTGATCCAAAAGCCTTTGAAAGGAAAAAGCAGCTCCTAGAAAGGATTTGAGGAGCGGAAATAAACATTCAGTATTTCTGAATGTGAATTCCTGAATGAACAGAAAGCCTGGGAGGAAATTGTTCCCTTTGTGTCCTCATAACTCTGTGATCTCTTATCCCATTTGTGATTAGAGTAAGGCATAGCCACAGTGAGAATTCAACTCCATTGAACCTAGAGCATTTTGGACTCACAAGACGAACCCAGCATACCTGTTAACACTTAGTCTTCCCCAAACTATGAAGGAAGACGGAGAGATAAGCACAGAGTTTTCTCTGCTTTTCTGGGTGTGCTCTTCCTCCCTCAGGGACCCATGTCATCAAGGTTTTGCAGTCTCCCAAATTCATGGAAAGCCTCCCAAATTACTGGAAAGACTCCATTTCAACAGGCTGTGAATAAGGCTCAAACAGGTTGAAAGAGTATTGCTAACATGTAATCTATATTTACAAAAATTTACTATTAAAATTGTAAACCTATGAGTTATTTGACTACCATTATAAATCCCACATTGCCCAACTGCTGTTATTTCAAGTTCTGAACAGAAGTCACATCAATTTATATTTTTGACGGTAAAAAGGAGATGAAATTTTAGTAATAATATGGGAATGTTTATAATGTATTATTAGTGGTACTTGTGAGCAGTGTGTAGCTGTATATATATATACACACCTCTTCTTCTCAAAACCTTCAGCATATTTCTCTTGTCTTTTCAGTGGTAACTAAAATACCTTCCAGCTCTACTTAGGAGTTTGGCCTCTGATGATATCATACTTTGAAAGCATCATATGTTTTCAAATATTAATACTTCTTAATACACCCATAAATATGTGCTATATGAAGTAGTCAAAATAATACTCTCCCTTCCTCTTGGATAATTCCTGCCATCCTTGTATGGCAGTGAATTAAGTGAATTAAATGTGGCATGAATCTCAAGATCATTGTACAGGGAATAAGATACAGCAGCAACAAGCTGCTACAAAAACACCATGGAGCATTCTTAAGTAGTATGAGAATTTAACAAAATGACTCTCATAAACAGGGATTTGTGATGTTAACAACATTAAGGGATGGTAGCATCACTGAGAAATACATACATGCCACAAAAGAGTCAAAATACAGACTATACTAGCTTCCTTTCACTAACATTTACCTTGTTGTAACCCAATTAATTAGCAAGTAATTAATTAAAAGATTTGTTATATTAATACTAGGTTGAGTTACTCTCTGAATGTCTTTTGTAAAAGCTTTTCTAGTATATAGTGGAAACACAGATAAAGCAGGTGTTCTGGAATCAAGCCATGATCTGTGTTTTTTCACTCTGAAAAGCTCTCGCATTTGACGGTTTTCCGATTTTGGTTCTCTTCTGTCTCAGTTCGGTAGCAACTTAAGCACCATACATATGTCTTCACTGATTATGGGCTTGAGAGGTCTGTATTTGAATCTGAGTAGGTGAGTTAGCTGCCTTGGGTATAAAGACAACATTGGAAAAGCCAAGCTAAGCTACTATGTTCTTCTTGTGCTGCATGTGCCAATGTATGTGATATGCCACATGGTATATGTGGGTCTTTGTGCTTTGTTAAGCTGACAGCTGCCTAATTTTTTCTTCATAGTGAAGTCTAGAACTTGATTGTCATGCTGGGACAGAGTAATAAATCACAAAAAGGCACTGGGGAACTCACCACACTCGTGGGGGTTGTTCTACACCCCTGCTGTGAAAATCTGAGCTTGCCTTTAGCCAGCAGCTCCAAAGAGGGAGCCTAAGGTGAAAATGTCACAGAAGTCAATGGATGGGCTTTTTGTGGGGGTGTAGAGGAGCGTGAGAGATGATGCTTGCAAGTCCGGATTACTTCAGAAAACAAGGTAACCTCTGAAAGAATGACAGCCTTTCTTCATGTAAATGAGTTCTCTTAAGAAGTATAATAGTTACTGGTGTATTTTTTGGAGACTACAATATTTTGTTTTGAGGGCTTAATTACTAAAAGCACTGAAATGAATTGGAAAGCCATCCAGCTGTTGCAAAACTCTATTCAGGAGTGAAAGGATATGGAAACTAATTATGACTAGTTTGCAGAGAAATTTCCCTCTGCACAATTAACAAATGACAGTCAACTTATCAACCTGTCAACCTCTGAAGCAAGGAAAATGGGTATTAAAGCAGAATATATTGTCATGTTAAGATGAGATATCATCAGCTACTTAAGTCTGTGTATTCTTTCCATCTGTAAGGTACATAGCTGAAATGAATTCTGTCCATTACTGTAGTTTACCTTATACTTTTTAAGTGATTTTAAAATGTTTTTCCCCCCAGCGCTTTTGATGGGACCAATGGTCTAATTTCCCCAAGGCTTCTTTTCAACCATGCAGCTTGAGATACGATTACTGTTTACTGTGATTAAAAAACATCAAAGCATTGATTGTCTATTTCAAATTCCTTTACCAAGCTAATTTGAATCATAAACTACCCCATTGAAGTCACAACTCAAATTGTTTCTTTAGCCTGCTTTTCTATTTGTCCTGCTTCTTAAAGCAATATTCCATTCTCTTCATTAATTTTTAAGACTCGTTCAATTCAGCCAATACATGCTGTGAAATTTAACTGTCTGTCTATTTTGCTTATTAAGATCTATGAAATAAACATTTTTGAGATACTTGGAGGGGAACCAGAAATCTCAATAATATTGTAGAATAGTAAAAGCAGTAAATAATTTGCCTCAGAGACCTTTAAATGTGTGGGTAAGTATCATTATTCCATTTTTAAAAGGTCAATAAATTGAGGTACCGACAGCACAGAGGATGAACCTTATCATTACTATGTACTGTAATGCTGAACTTGCTATAGATTTTGTCTCTGCAAGAAAGAGA
Organism: Apteryx mantelli; assembly: GCF_036417845.1. Lineage (NCBI taxonomy): Eukaryota > Metazoa > Chordata > Aves > Apterygiformes > Apterygidae > Apteryx > Apteryx mantelli. Next base: position 54,190,770 of record NC_089979.1, on the reverse strand, counting down.
TTTTACTTAACTAGCATTGGTTTTGAAGCCAGTTTCATGAACTTAATGCAAAATCTGTATGTGGATGCTTTTGCTTGTCATCTTTTTCTGTAGTTTAATACTAACATGTTTTCTTTCTAATGAAACCAAAGTAACTTTAAGGTCACTAACAGTCAGCTGGTTCATACTGTGATTGCAATTCCATCAGCTAAATTGGATTTAAAACAATAGTTTTAAAAACATGCAAGATGGGGCCTGACATTTGAAATACTATATGGCTGCATCTGAGGAATCACAGAAGAAATTCCGGTGTCCAGAAATAACAATCTGAACTCCATGGTAGAGAAGACTCCATGGTAGAGAAGTGTTTTGTATAGGTAGCTGCTTTTTCAGCTTTTATGAACCAGAACCAAAAGGAATATGGAAAAACTAGCTTTACCGCAACCTGCCTTTTAAATTTAAAAATGTATCTATTGTGTAGACACAGGAAGGAATCTCTGATCTACAAGGTATCGCACATGAATGTTTTATTCTGGAGCTTAGGTCCTATAGTGATAAGATCTTTAAAAATGCATGAGTAGTAGATACCTGTGGGGAACTGACTCAAAATAGAGAGGTGGGGGAGTCAAAGTGCTTCTGCACCTAAGCGAGAAAGCAGAGAACACAAACGCAATACATGTTGAGCAAGAGGGAAAGAAAGACACCTAATGGTCAAAAGGAAATTAACAGAATACAGCACAAACCTGAAAGGAAATGGCAAGGCTATTTGCTCTCTTAGTCTTAAGCCATGCTTCAGTTGTTTGCCACATACTGTATGTATTACTTCAATTGTTTGCTGCATGTTATATATGTATATTATATACAGAGAGAGAGAGAGAGAGTGTATGTGTGAATATACATATTTCCCACCACAAACTGCATTTGGTTCATAAATGAAGCTTCAAAAAACACAATTACAAGAGCAAATGCAATTCTTCAAATCCAAAGCAGGAAAAATGTCCACCTCCTTTCAGATGATTCAAGCTGTAATTTCTATAATACATAATATAAATTAAAGAAGATGACTTTCTCTCTCCTTGCTCCAAAAGATTCAAATAATGTAATTTTTTAAAAATATAAACATCCATAAGGTATGACTTGAAATAATGTTGGCAATGGAGTTAGTCTAACCCGTTAAAATCTAGGTCTACCCCTATATAATTGCTCCTCATAGACTCAATTTGTCTCCTCAGAAGAACATTTGGTAACTAAACAGGCCATGCCATCTGTCTTGAGCTCAAGGGTCTTCACAGTTTTAAGGATAGCAAATAAGTGCAAGAGATGTGTCTTAAGAAAAAGAAAATGAGATGGAGATGGATTTTCAGTATTCCCAATATTGATGGGAAGAATTTGAAGACTCCAGGTAAACTGCAAGGACAAAACCAATAACAAAACTACCAAAAAATAACAGCTTTGAGTTGAAAATGAAAGATGTCAATACCTAATGCCTGTAGAAATAACATCGTCAAATATCTTTTCCCAGAATGGTTGTGTTGCAGCCATCTGGACATCTACCTGCTGTATGAAAACCTCGCAGTACCTCCTGCATGGCCCTGTGTTCAACTAAATACAGTTCATAACTTTTAGTGCATCAGTTAAAGGTTTTCCAACTTTCACGTAACAACATGATAACTAATACCACTTAAACCTTTTGCTAATATATGTACTAGTATAAGACAAAGTCAGCATATATTTCGTTATGTACTGTCTTATAGATAGGTTGCAGCAGGCATTGAAATGATTTAGCCCCTGCACTGGATTCTTTATTTCAGAAAAGGACACAGAATTACATAAATTGTATTGGAGAGAGCATGAAGCAAAGAGGGAATGTTTAATCTTACACTTGGACAACCTAGACAGTGATATGCTTCCCCTTTGTATTTATTTATTTATTTAATCAACTTCTAACAATTATTTAAGCGTATCTGCCTTATAAAGTCAATGAAGTTCCTAAGATTTGATACTCTCTTCCAATACTCTGATTTCATGCCAGAATAAGATCTTTGAAAGAAGATAAACTGCAGAACTGTGCTTCAGGCACATCTGTTTCTTTATGTTTTACATCATGAATCAAAAATCTACTTTGTTTTCTTCTTTCTGTCCCTTGTATATATTATGCAGATATAGAAGTGCATGTCTTGAAAGTCAGTTCTACCCTTGCAAATAAGGGCTTTTAAAGCCCTCCTCATGGCAGTTTGGCCTACTGTGCCGCTTTATCATTTAGCCTTTGCTTGCAGGCCCTACTTAATATCCGCTTCAGAGGTTTACCCTCAATACAGTTCATCTTTTAGCCATTCCTTCTCTGTTGTCTCTCAAGAAACCACTCTTGTGCTTTAGAGATCCACCATCAGCAACTTCTTTTTTTTTTTTCTGTTTTCTGGGCCCTCTGTTTGTCATTTTCTAATATCTGGCAGTAGGGGCAATTCTTGATAGAGAGACAAGTGATTTACAGACATATTCCTTACTGCAGGGTGCAGGGAAACCTGGGTTATATTTGTAAAATTTAAGAAACATTGTATAGATTACTTTATTTCTTACAAAGTGTGATATATACCAGGAAGGAAAGCTAGTGTGACAACAGCAGTGTAGGGCTGTAGCTTAGTTCTTTTGAACAGACTCTATTTTTAAAAGAAAAATCGGCATAATTTGGGTGTTAGACAGGAGTACCAGCAGCTGTTGTTCTTCTGAAAGCAGAGCTATCCATGCCTGCTGCATATGGTTTGCACGCATTGATTCTTCATATATTACAGCTATCTACAGTGTTGTTTAGGAGCAAAGCTGATTTTATCTATAATAATGTTAGGTGTTTGCTGACCAATAGTGTGTATGGAGAATTTCATTTTACTATGTGTGAAGGACTGTCTCTATGGAGATCATATTACACAAGAATATTCATGTTATGCAGCAGCAGAAAAGATGGAAAACTAAACTGCAAATGTTTTGCACTGTCATTCTTTTAAAGGTATTTCATCTTTAATGCATCTTGTGTACAGTCATAGTAACAGCAGAACAGCAGACTTCACATTCTGAAGACTCGTATGTCATGGTATAGATAACTCCAATTACAATTATTTTTCTAAAAATTAATATATTTCAAAATACAAGTGTTGACTCTACTGGGTTTGGGGTTATTAATTTTTTTTAGTGTTCCAACTAATTGCTGGTGATATTTATGCTGGTGAAATCCATCACTTGGTGTTACTTTCCCCCACACAGGAATTATTCATCCATCCATCAAAAGGGTTGTGTGGGTGATAATGATGCACACAATAACATTAAGCTGCAGTAGCTCACCTTCAGCAATGCTCTTTCCGTAGATTCTGACAAGCTCCCCATTTACAAGTATTCATCACAAGCACTGAATATTGTTTTCCAGAACTGTGGAGAACATTTTCTAGGCAGGGGGTCTTTACAAGGAAACTCCGCTTGGGTAGATGGAACTCCTATACAAATTAGAAGCCGTGCTGTTTCTCTGCTTTCTCCTGCCACTCTGCCTGCCTGCTCTGAAATGCTTTGTTCAGTGCTGCTTATATGCAGCATTATGAAAAACATCTTAACCACAGCCAAAGGAGCAAAAGGCATACTGAATCCATACTTTATGGGGTTCTAGGAGGGCATGGGGTCCTTCCATATATCACATTAATGAAGCCAGCATTCCTTGTGTTTAATATTGGGCACTTTATTGTCAAAATGATATCATGAAGGTAGATGAAATTTAGAATAAGACGACTGGTTAAGTACATTTTGTCAATAGACAGCTATGTATAACAAGGAGGAGTTTCAAAAAGAACTCTACTTGGGAAATGACTGCAGAACTCCTGTGGACTTGGGTTTCCTCCTTGCTCTGCAAGATATGTCCTGCATGACTGTGGGCAAATCACTTGGGCTGTTTCTTTCTAGAAAGTGCTGTCCTGCAGATAACCTCATTTGTGTTTGTGAGGCACTTCACTTCTGCACTGATGCTGTCCGTATGAGTATTGTATTGCAGAATTTAAAGCATGTAAATACCAAGGGGTGAAATGAGTTGCTTGGAATATGAAGAGGGATGAAAACTAGAAAACTGCAAGCTGAATATCAAGGAATGATTTCTGGCTTTTTTCTTTCCTTTTTTTTAAGATTGGGGAATCTTAAACTCTGGAACATGTAATTTACATTTCATGACTTGTTTATAGAAACTGAATTTTAAGAAAAATATCTAGCATATTCTATTCAGGTAACTACCTACACTAGGAATGTGCTGTTTTTTCTTCAATGTCTAAAAATCTTTGTCACTCAGATAAAGGCTTACAACAAATGATCCCTTTTATTTCTACTTAAAACTGCATCTCTCCATAGTGGAGACATTACTACCATCAAGCCTTCTAATTAGGAAGTACTATATAAAACAACTGCTCTACATTATGAGGAAGAGGCCCTAGACGTCCTTTGGAAAGAGTGAAGGGAGCATAAAGAATTTAAATATTACACGCTGCCTAAATTGTCTGTTCTGGCTGGAAGGGAAATTGCCAAGGTGTTATTATGATTAAATGTAATCCATCTAAGTTAACTTTAAAGTTTATATACCAGGGAAGAATGAAACCTGGAATGCAGCTGTGATGATCAAAGCTGACAGCATGATCATGCTTAATACTGGAAACTGAAGCAGCTAGAGCAAGTACTGCAGGTGAACGAAAATACCGCAGATGAACAAAAATGCCACAGCTTCTTCAAAGGATGGTAAGTTTTACCTAGAGCAATTAGATGTATAGTATTTAATACATGACGTAGAATATATTTCTTGCTTAGCACCTTAATTGAGAAGACTAAAATTTAAAATTACCTTTGGAGGAATGCAGGAAAAATGTAGCTAATAAAAAAGATTAGCAATTTTTCCTCTTAAAAAACAATTCTTGAATCACTATGAGGATGGTGAGCAGAATGCATAGAAGCGAATACACAATACTTGTAGGACTGATACATAGTTACAAAGTCTTAATGCAAACAAATATATTTGAATCAATTTTGTGGGGGGTTGTGGTATTTCAAAACCTGAATCAGAGAAGTACCAAAGAATCTGCCACCAACAGGCTTCCTGAACAAATTGTAAGATCAACAAATGCAATGTCAGGCAACAGAGTGTATGGACATAGAAATTCAGCATGAAAGGAGGGATAAAATTGTAAAGTTGTGTTCCACCTTAGAGGGCAATGTCTGAATGTCTGAATGTTGGTGCTGAAAAGTTAGCTTGGGCACCAGAGGATGGCCAGCTTAGTGTGGTTAACTGGGCTAACCCCAGCCAATTTCGCAGCTTTTAAATCGTGCTTCATATATTCAGGGTATTTCACCACTATTTGCCTACTCTTCGATCCTCATACAACCCTGTAGCTGTTCTTAGTATTAGTGCCTCATTAATACAGAACACTGAAATAGATGAAAAAAATACAGATTCCAGTTTTACATAATATCCACCTCTAGTTTCCTTAGAAACTGTGACTGTCACAGATTAGGCATCAAGCTCGGGATGTGTAAATAGATACTTCTGAAAATACCTGATTACATGCGTTCCCCAAAGACAAGATACGTGAGAAATGTGGATCCATGTATTTTCCTCGCAGGTCATTGCAGATTGCCAAAGTTACTGCCTGCTCTGTTCCCCTTTGCCCTTTTCTTAAGGATTTCTTTCTCAGCTCACTAACGTGTTTCTCAGAACTGACCTAGAGAGGATTTGAGAAAGGAGTTTCAGGGCCTTTGTAGTCCAATGGCAAGGAATTTATTATATATTTTTAAAGATGTCCCCTCTCACTTACCACAATTTCTTCAAAAGTTCCTTGTTGTTGTTTTATTTAAGTGTCTGCTGATGAAAACTGACAATCAGGTCCTCTTAATCCTCTTTAATGTCACATCAAATATTTGTAATTAAGGGAGAAGAAACACTTATGAGTGACTCATGTGTGGGGCTTTTTTTTTCCTTGTGTTACTTAAAACATAATTTGTTACAGTATATGCTGTGTTTTCTGGTAGACTGTTCCCTTGCTCCCTTTAAGAGTGAGCAGTACAATAACAACATAAATTCATAATGGAATTAAGTCTCTTTTGCATTCTGTTTTTGCCCCTCCCTTATATTTTCCGCCTCTGTTTCCAGATTGAAAATCCATTCATAAATCACATTATGTGTTTCTGTATGCTTAGTGTAGATTTTTCACTTCTGTTTTTCAAAAACCATCAAAAAGTTAATGCAACTCTCATGAATTTTAATGGAATAACTGCCAATATTTTGAATGTCCGGGATGACATACTATTATTTGCTTTCCTACTGAATATATACTGCAAAATATAATGTTTCTACGTGTCTAAAATCATTTAAGTGTCTAAAATCATTTTTTTCTTTTTTCTCCACTTCCTAAAAAATACAGGTGCACTATCCACCCTACTTACCAGTTTATTTTAGAGTACACAGAGGCCTTAATAAGTTAGGCCTCCATCAGTGAAGCAGCAATGTATTCACCATTACAAAAATTAGAGTATAATTTTGCATAAATTAATAGTATGCATAATTCAAAATCTAACAGTAATAGGGAATACATAAACATAACTTGCTCCTGTCTTTAATTTGCTTGACAAACTCTGTTTTCTGTTACTTTTAGAAATGAGTACTACCTTTCTTTCAGAGATTTTTACGTGATTTTTCTTAAATCTCCCCAAACCACTTTGGGGCCTTTTTTTTTCTTTTTTACATTAAATATCAGCTCCTACTTGGTCTTCTTCATTGTCCTTTATTCCTATTTATTTTCCTTGCCATAGAAAAGTTCATGAGAAAATTGTTTTTGATTCTATGGTAGATAAACTTCACCTCATATCTTCTCCAAAAGGTGATGGCTCCGAGAAGTTCTTTTAGTGTTAAAAGAAAATAACATTACAGAACAGAATCATCAACAAAATTCTTTTTATTTCAGATGGCTATTCCATACTGAACTTTCTTAATAGGGCTTCTGGGCTCTCAGATAAGTCAAATCTGGTGGTGTAATCTTAGGATACTAGCACCCAGTGGAGTATTTGGAGGTGAGGAGAAAGTAGCTTTGTCTGGATAGAAATCAGAAAAGGATCTAATTTGAGCTAAACATCAGCTTTCTCTTATACCTGTTTTCAAAAAAGGTTACTTAGTGGGAATAAGAATTTTTAAGCAAAGTCTATGCAAAGTGTGGAGTCCTCACCAAACATAAATTGTCTTACTACATCAATTTTTAGTTTTAGAACTGAAGATTTATCTAAAGATTATTTGGAAACATGAAAGCTGGAAACTGAGCAAAATTTAACCCAGAAAATGCATTTCAAAGTCTCATCTAATTTTTTCAGCTCACATTTGTGCTGTTACTAATAACATTTTACAAATTCTGATTTTCATAGGAAATAAGTAATGCATGCATAGCAGTAACAACTCCAAGGCTGAAATGACTACCTGTGAAGTTTTAATATTACCTCCTTCTTAGACTTGTATTGAATCCTGCCAATCCCACAGAGAATACTTAAGATTTAAACGAGTCATGAAGATGGTTTGACAAGGCAAAAGCAAATGTGTCCTCAGAAGTATATGACTTCCTTTCCTTGTGATATGGTGTCTCCTCATTTATCAAGTGCAGTAACAAGCTCTTTTTACTGTTCATAGACTTGGAACTGTCACTCCTAAATTCCATTGTTAGTAACAGTGGATCTTTTTAGCACAGAAGAAAGTGGGAGTATAATTAAGAGTACATGATAGCATTAGAGGAGGAAAAATCTAGGCTGAGCGTTAGGAAACCTTTCTAATGTCAAAATTTGCAGACAGGTAGTAAGCCAGTGTAGGTTTGTAGAAGTGTAGAAGTGGCTGAAATGTCTTTTCTTTTTCTATCTGAGGAAAGAGGAAATACATGGTAAGGAGAAACCTGAATCAGAACCTGAAGTTTGCTCGGGGTAGGACACATCTAACTGATTGTCTCAGAGTTAGGTGTGTGCGTGCTGAGATAATCTAGTCTTGCCCTGTCATCAGGAAGGGAGAGAGCTCAGTACCGCTAGAAAGCGATTCAACATCAGCTAACTGTCTTAGAAGGGGATCTTAGAGGTTCCTTCCTTAGAAGGAACTCTCCCTGGGAGAGTTGTGCACTCACAGGGGACTGGTACAGAAGCTACCCTGAGTGCTTAGCACTGACAGACCTTTCTTCTTTTTGATTTTTTCTGAGATCACAAGGCAGTAGGAAATTAACAGAAATATCTGCCTTACCTGCAAAAGTAAATTTGCAATACAAACTCTGTTGCTGAAAAAAAACCCTACTTAAAACTTACATGACTTCAAAGATTCAAGCTGCTTATATCCATTTTGAGGATCACGGTTCTGACTCATGAGCAGGGACAGTTTTTGAAATATTTGATTAAATAACTGTCCTGAGCAACCTGCCCTACTCATGCTATGTAAACTACTGAGCTTTGTGTTAAGCATCTCCTGCTGCAGTTTACAGCCCAGAGTCAATTATGGTTTGCCTGAAAACATCAGGCTGTTAATAGTGATAGTTTCAGGATGTGCTTCATATGCGGTTTGCCCATCCATGCAGTGTAGATGGTAATCTGCTGGAGAGAAGTAGAGCAAACATGAGGATGGCAACTGCTCTCTGCCACCTGAGTTTAATTCACCTGTCCTTCTGAGGCACCTGGTCCGGTATATGTATTAGAGCATACACATTGAAAAGATACAAAGCTGAGGACTGCAAATTTGTGAACTTTGCTTTTGTAATTGCACAGACAGATCAAGCGGTTTGGGGCATTGATGTGTCTCTGAGCATACAATGCATGCAATAGTCACGTACCCATCATGCTAGAAAGACTTTCAGCTGTGCACAGGTTTTGACCTACAGCTGAGGCCATCAGTAAAAATCTGTCTTATTCCTGTCAAGTAGCACCATAAGTTTAATACTGGTGTCAAAATGTACTGTGCTATAGACTACTTACATAATGTTGGAGAGTGAGAAAAGGAGAGAATGAGAAAGGGAAGTTACTTTTGATTTTTCTGTCCTGCAGATTGGGACTACAAGCTTCATTTCATTGCTGCAGGGTCTTTATTTTCAAACACCTTGACTGATTTTCATTTGGTTTGTGCTGTATGACTTCCTCACAAGTAACTAACGGACAGAAGCTCAAGGTGACTTTTTTTCCATTTGGGAGTGTTCTGAACAAAGGAAAAATCTAACTGTCACTAAATCCTGCGGAGAGAATAATCTCAGATCATTTTCTGCATTTTTAGAATATTTAAGATGAAAGATATGTGTCATTACTTTGTAGTCATAATGAAGCAGTCTATCTAAAGTCTATTTTCTGTTTCTATGTACCCTGTTATTAATTCTTCTGCATAAAAAATAGTCAATTTAAAGTAATTATGTATAAGCTAAGAATTATGGTAATAGTTTGCAGTTTTTGGTTGTTATTGCTGCAATTTTTGATGCTTGCTCCCTTTTTAAAATGCACTGTAGTTTGTTGGAAAGTCCTTTTGCAATGATGTTTGTTTCTGCACACAATGCAAAAAGAGTCATATGCAATTCAAGCTAAAAAGACATTCAGCTGTGCCCAGGCTTCCAACCTACAGCTGAGGCAGGTTTCATAAACATGAACTTTTGTAATCCATTCTGCAAATCCATTCTGACTTTTAGCTTTGAAACCTAAAATTTGTGGCCCTCTCCCCTTTCTTTGTAGGTTTCTTATTTTCCTCATGCCCTTTTCTGTTCTTCTTCCCCTTACAGCTGAGCTTAATCCCTTCATGACAAGATAGAGCTCAGATAGTTAATTTTCACTTAATAGTACTCAGACCATGACCCAGCTATTGCTGTGGCTGTTCACCTCTTAAAACACTTGTCTGTTTAGCACATGGTGCTGTCAGTAGAGCAGGAAGGGGGTTGCTGGGTGTGTGGACAAAAGCTTGACTCAGGTATGATTTATGAAGATGCAGCCATCTTCTGTTACAGAGGGCCTTCTTGAAGCCTCTTGGTGAGGAAAGGCATGGTCTGTGCTTAAAAGGAAGTGTTCATGCTCTGGGAGCAATATGGATAATTTTTATTAAAACATGAAACTTCTGTTTGAATCATGTGTATTGGCAAGTATGAGAGACATGCTAGGTGAATGATGCAGTTTATTTTCCCAATGAACAGATGGCATCCGCATCTTTTAATAACAAATTTTGCACTCTACCTTCTTGGTAAAGCAATTGTGTTCTGTACAAAGCTTTTCAATTTGTGACGATTCATTAGTCTGAGGTAAAATCTTTTTTAGCTGTTGCAGTATATTCACTCCTTTTGCACATACAGAGGAGAGCAGAATGGAAGGAGCATGTTACAAAGCACCTTCCTTAAAATAATTCATTGCTGAGCAGCAGCCTAGAGGAGAGCAGGAAGTTGTTTGTCCACTTGTCATTTCCTTTCGTAAACACCAAACTTTGAGGAGTCATTTACATCTTACGAAAGGACAGAAGAGCAACCATAAGCCCAAAATTCACGAGTTCACAGACCTGCCTTTGAAATAGAAATCAGTAGGAACTGTGGACACTCATTTTCTTTGAAAAGTCACTCTCCGACTGACTGAATTCCAGCTGGGAGGGACAGGGGGAAAATTTCTAAGTTTGGGTTTGCCTGCTTTACTGGACAGATTTCACAGGATTGTGGCCCTGGATAAGTGGATGGATCACTTTAAAATTTATATGCCATCAGGAAGGTGGGTGTACTTAATTGTATGTCACCTCAAGTCACATACTCTGTTGCACTGATGAGGAAATGAAAAAATTAGTAACCTAAGGTCATTTGAAATGAGAGCTTGGGGTCTGGTTGGTAACCAATGATAGAAAAGTAAGGATTATCAGTGGTCATTCTGAAATACCACAAAGTATTTCTAACTTCTGGGATGTTTTTGTATTATTAATCATTATGAATGTAGAATTAAAAAGCATTTGGGGGGTTATTGAGTCAAGTCCTTTCCTATTGCAGGCAACCGCATCCCAACATAATTTTATTTTAAATATAGCAAGCACCTTTTCAGAACTGATTTTAATAATGTAAACAAAGGAGTTGAAAACTGGGCATCCGAAACCATTCATAAGTACTCATACCTTCTATCTCTACTGAACATTTGTTAAAAAAAGTAGAAATATGGCAAATATGGTTGGCAAGTTCATTTTTAAAGCCCTTCACTGGCTAGCCTATCAGCACGTGATTTTATAGTTATCTTTCAGTGGAGGCCTCTGTTGTAATTATATTGTAGTATATTGTGACTGGTTAATTGTTTAAATATACCTCTCAGTTTTAAGGAGTGGAGAATGGGAAGGAATGTGCATATTATTCTTCCTAGAGGAAATCAGGTCAGAATGTTTCTAACCAAGTACAGTAGCCCTCTCTCTAACCTCTGGCAGTATTCTGTGAAAAACAGAGGTTTCTCAGGAAAAATAGTAAGTATTGAGTATTTTTTGTCTGAGTACTTTTTCCTTGTGTTTTTTTTTTTTATTCAAAGTTTAATCTGAGTTAAGGTTTTATCAAAAAATGTACTTTGAAATGGAGTGTCAAATGTTGGTTTCTTGGATCCTGTGGCTCTGACTTTCTCAGCTCCTGTAGCAACGGATTTTCCTTGATTGCCTAAAGACACAAATAGATGATGACAATCTTTTTGAAAACCTGTCCCAGTAAAGCTTTGCAAAAGCATTCCCAAAGTTTAGTGACCTCCAAAGGTGAACCCACGGGGTCCTAGTTAGGATCAGATGGCTCAGGTGCTTTTTCCTTACTGTGCGCCAGGATTGTTTCAGCAGTTTGGTTTTAGTTTAAGAACTGTGGACCTATGCCATTGTTTTAGTTTATTGAGAAGTAAAAGAATTTCTGTTTAGGAAATAGGGCATGATTCTCAAACTTCAGACTTCTTTTCTGTCACCAACAATTACGTTAATAAAAAATATATGATTTGAGTGGTGGAGGAGGATGGTTGCAAAATGAAGGTGTTTTGTTTTAGTTTTGCTTTTTCTGGGAAAGCATGCCTACTTTGTCTTTTGTCTAGATTTCATTGGCTATCTGAATCGCTGTAAAACCAGAGTTTTCTTCAAGAAAACACAAACAGCCATCCCTGCTAATGCCTATTAATCTGACTCTTCAGATGTTAGTACTATTCAACAGTTCCTTGAGACAAAGCACAGTTAGTGTTATTAAATTAATAGAAGACAGTGGTGGTCTAAAAGCTGTATCATTTCATATATTTAACCAAGACTCTTTAGTATTTGTTTGGTTTTCTATATTCAGACCCCCTATCTACTTCAATACAAATATTCGTATGTCTCTCAGTCCGTAGACACTAAGTTGCATGTAGGCCTGGAAGAAAATGACCTCTGTTGTTTGCTGCTATGGAAATAACAAGTTTTTGCCATTTCATCATTTTAGTAAAGTTCCTGCACTTCATTCTTGCGCCTGTTGCAGTGTGTTCGTTTAACTGTATGATTTAAAATAGAGACATTTGGCTAATTAGCAGGCAGCTGTTCACTTAAGTAAATGACTCATAGAGTGATATTTATGGTGCATAACTATTTTTCAAGCCTGGAGAAACTTAAAAAAAAAAAAAAAGAAAAGAAAAAGACACAAAAGCAGATGTATGCTTCCGCATCCATGAAAGATGCTGTGATAACCTACTGCTGCTTTCATTTCATGACATTTTCTTCAAAACTTAGTGATAAACTGGTAACCCCAGCTTTTAGCTAATACCGTTTAAAATTAATGAGATAGCACTGTAATGTAGATATCTCTTTGAACCTACTTTATTCCACTGTTTGTGTGAACTGAATATATAAAATGAGTGAGCAAACATAGGATGAAGTTGCCTCAAAGTTTATAATATGCATAGGCTCAATTAGCAGCTAGAGTACAGGAGTTGCCTATTTGCTTTTTTTGCTTTGTATTACAGAGCAATTATGTATAAAATGGTTCAACCGCAAATTGGAAAAGACCAATTTCCTTAAATGTCATACAGATTCTATTTTAAAATAGCATTACTACAGTTAAATAGCTACAGCATTTCCTTTGGTCTGCTGTGGATGCTAATAGACTTTAGCATTTGGAGTTGAATGCTTATGGAAAGGCTGCCTTGTGCCCACGCTTTCCCACATGAGCTGGTTATCTCCAAACTGAAGACCTCATCTCACTGTTCTGGGGATGGTTGGGTTTTTCTTTCCCCCCTTTAACTTGCGTGGCGTTGCTCAGCTGTGCCACAGGGCAGCTGTGTCTCTCCCGCTGTCAGGTGTTCTTCATTAGTTCCTCTTGCCTCTTGTCTGCCTACATTAGAGCAACCTCTTTTAGGTGCCAAGATCAGTGAACCGCAGCTCAAATATTGTATAGAAGCTCTTCTGATGGAGAAAAGGCAAAATGTGAAATAGAATATTTTTGTGTTCTCCTGCTCTCTTTTAGAACTATGTCATGCCAACTCTATTAGCCAATGTAAGATTTCTGAGACCTTGAGTACACCTTTCCATAGCAGCACCATAGTGGATTAGACAGCTGAATAGTTTCATTTCATTCCACTTTGTTGTTTGTACTTCTGCATCCTGCTTTCAAATTCTTCTAAGATTATTTTGTAAAAGCTGTTGGTTAAGGTAGTAACCTCTAAGCAATTCAAGCTCTAAAACAGCAGCTTCTAGTTAGCTGAAAAGGGCTTAGTCTTCTTTCTCATGTAAATGAGGGGAATCTGGCTCTCAAACCTTCTGGCTCTCTCATGTTCTACCACAAATACTGGTTTTATCCCTTTTTCTTCTCTTCGCTGGGGCAAAGAGCAAACAAGAACTTTTCCACTAAATAATCAGAATGCAATTTAAAATCTTAGAAGTACTCTTTAAGAAGGAATACAAGAGTACAGCAGTACATTTGTACAAGGTACAGTTACTCTTAAATAATGATCAAAGAGGAAGTTGCAGTGGATCAGTGTTCGGTGACTATGGATTAATGGATAGCAGGATTCATCTGTAGTTCATTTTATTCATTAAAAATGATTTTCAGCTAGATATGCTGCAGGTTTGATAGTCAGTAGGAACCATCAACGAATTGTAACCAGTCTGTCCAATCCTATATAAATTTTAACTGCTTTAACATGCTTTGACATTATATTCTCTGCAGTGAACTAGAAAAATATATTTCAATACACTTTTGAAAAAGGAGGTTTACCAAGATGGCATGGAAAAAACATGTAAAACCTAGATTATGCAGTAGATTTGGAGGTTCATTAATCTTTTATCACCTATCTTATATATTCATCAATCATTGTTCACTGTGTCACATTTAATTACCTCAGCATGTAAAGTAAGTGTCCCAATTTCCTAAATAAAAGAGAAAACATTGGCAAAAGGTTGGAGAAGCACATGTAATTCTCAAGTTAAAACCTTGAGCTATACTACCAGTTACCGGAAGTAGAATGACCTCCCTAGCTTGAGAATATTTTAAGATATCACTTTTCAATACTCTTCACCTCTCAGCAGCTTTGGAACAATTCCCCAAGTGAGACTTTACAGCTGTTGTAATGGTTATTCTGTGATAGATTTGAAATATAAAAATGTATTCTATATAGAGCAAGATTTCAGCAACCTTAAAAAAGAGAAGAAAAAAAACTTCAGTATAAAACCATTGAAGCCTCTTGTAAAATGCAAAATTGAACTTGTTTGGCACTCAGTTGATGTCTTACTCCTCTTAACTTGTGGCAATCTTCTAATTAACATGTAAGCAGTACTCAAACTGAAAAATTCAAAATAAATTCTATTGGAAGAATAGTTAGGTGATTTGCTATAGCTAAACTTTTTTTTTTTTTTTTTTTTTTTGTCCTTAGAAGATAAAAGAATGTGGCTACTAGGTGGCTACAAAGTATTCCAAACTTTTGTAAAAAATGCGTCCAGACAGCAGTGATTTAAATGGAGGAACTGTGGTGTAAATAACAAACTAACTCCGTCATGTAGTTGCAAGATTCACTCTTTTAAAGCTCTATCACTGTACCTTAGATGAGGAGTTAACAGCTCATCCCCATTTACTTTATTTTCATGGTACTTAATGTAAATGTTGTGGTGCCTTAGCTTAGTCACTCAGTGTGTTTGTAATAGTGACCAATCTGTCTTAGGAGTCCCAGCAAACTCTTGCCATATTCAGGAGTAAATTTTGCCAACCTAGCTTGCATATTTTTGGTAATAGAAGCATTTTAAATCTCCAGAATTTAGCGTGGAATGCTACCTCTCCTTTAGAACACAAATATATTATCTTTACTTAATAATTTCTATTAAAGGGTATTAGTTAATCTTTTTATTAGAATTAAAATTTATTAGATAAAGCTTCCAAAAAGGGAGAAATGTTATTTTTCCATCTTTTTTGAAATTTACTACTTTACACAGTCCAGTCATTCGTTTCGTGAGTTGGCAGTATGCAGAGTGCTTAGGAACAGCTTTCTCAGATAACTTTGCATTTTTAATGAAACTAGATTGAGTTTTGGAAGGAGTGCACTGTCAGCCATTGAGACCTGTTGCATCGTCAGCATATACCTAATAATACCAAGGTAAGAGTTTGTTTACCACCAAAAAATTGTACTTTAAAGGGGGGAAAAATCTTCCATTATTTGGCTGTTTGTGGCAGGCCAAATGATTACTGATCAACTTTGCAACTGGCATTATTGCTGCTTTTTTTACTGGAAAGAAACTTCTTGCTTATACAAGCAAAACAAAAAAGACTCAGACAATAAATAAGGTATGCTTGAGATGGTGAATTTAAGTTCAAACATCTTCTGATATAAATCACTGCACTTTGTCAAAATGGATTTGAATCCAAGCAGATAACTTGTAAAGCTTGGTATGCAAAAGTAGAAAACTACAAACATGGTAGATTGGAAGGGGAAAAAAAGAATTATAATTAAATTGATCATGTCTTGAAGAGGTGAACTGAAAGCATCTGCTCATCAAGTAAACCCTAGAATTTTTTGAAAGTAAATTACCTGAATGCTCTGCTTGGATGTCAATATGATTATGTATAGCTTTGCTAGCAAAGGACATAGATTCTGGTGTTTTAAGCGTACGGAGATGATGAGAATGACAGGAGGGATGAGAGAGAGGGGAAAAAATAGTCCTGATATGTAGGTTTCAAATATATCAGAATTAAACAGATGACAGAGCCTAAAACCTGAAGGAGTTCCTAAGTAAAATGAGGACAGTGGCCAGGTTGACTACACAGAGATCATATGACAAGCCTATTACTTTTCATTGTTTCTGGTGAGGCTTTCATGATTCTGATAAAAATAAACAAAAGCCCAATTGGAAGCATTTGGAGCATATTTGTTAATCTGTCATTTCATTACTCTCAGCCTTTATACAAAAATTCCATATATTTACGTATTTCCAGGGAAACCGCTTCATTGTAAAGCAGGGCAGTGAAAGCTCAGCGCCTTCCTATTAGGCCAAAGAGATCTTTGGCTTCAAGAAACACATTCTTCCACTAGATTAGATGAGCATCTCTTCTAGGTGCAGTGACATGGAGGGGGGAAGCTGGTTACTATTTAGTTATTTAATAAGGTTAACTAAATATTAATTAGTTAAGTAGTTGCTGGTATAATAGGTTTGTTAAATATGTCATTGCTGGTATGAATCAATGCAAACCAGGCAGGTAGAAGGTAACCAAGTAATAAAGGATCAACAATAATTTATAATCCACAGTACATTATTTCAGTGCACAAAGGTCCTTGAACTTGATTCCTGATATAACAAATCAAAAGTTTTTTCTTAATGCATATGCATCCAATTTACATGAGGCAGTCTCAAAACTGTGAAAAGGCTGCCGACAGGCAGTGTGCCTCTCGTGTCTAAATTCTAGGTAGAACTATAACACATCCAATTTGTGGAGGAGACATTGCAAGTTTTTGCTCATAGGCGGCACAATTTCTCATAGGAGAACAGGCTTTTCTGAAAAGCCGTTTGAGCAGTGCTAATTAGCAACAGCAATTCCTCCTGCTATATAGACCATTAGTGCTACATTTAGCTAGATAACCGATACACGGGTTTAAGGGTTTGGCAGCAGAGAGGCTTTACTCTTGTGGTTATTTGCAATGGAAAACAGCTGCAATTTCACTTCTCTGAGAGACTCTGGAGAGCCACCAGCTTACACTGCTTAGAAACTGCTCTATTGCCAGAAATCAGTGGGGCTGGGGCTGCCATTCAGTGTTTCCTTTCAATACCTTTGCCACATGAGGCAACTTGCAAAGTTTATGATTACCTAAAATGGCTCTTCCCAGAGGAAGACTTCAAGAGAAATAAGTGGCAATATTGCCTCTTACTGTTTGCTTGGCAAAATGGAGTGAAACACATGAGGAGGGGAGTTTCAGTTGCTTTTCCCTGACTGAACTGCAAAGTAATGCTGAGGAATAATGGTTTAACACAACTATCAAGCAATTGCCCAAAGTTCCAGCAAAAAACAATTATAAACTGCATGATTTACTTTAGCTTAAAGGCATGAGGATAGTTTTCTGTGGTAAATATCCATAAAAATATTTTTGGTGAGGTGCTAGAGTGCTGCAGGGATACATGTGTCTCATCTCCATTGCTCGGGTGGTAACTGCGAGGATTCTTTTTGCCTTTTGACTCTGCTCCCCATTCCTCAAATAGAAAATTGACTTCCATTGCTTTCTGTAGCATCCTTCTTTTACATTTGTGATAGGAAAAGCAGGTGAGTCCTGTGGAACTTAGCTGTAGGTGTTGCTGCAAAGCCTACACATTGTGTGCTTCTGCATGTCATGACTCAACTGTTTTCCTCTTTTTAAAATAGACACAGTTTTTGCAGATTCTTGCTGAATAAACCTCAATTTTATGTAGTCTTTAAATACTTTCTCTTTTTTTTTCCTTTGGACTTCCAGAGTAACTGAACTGTCAGCCTGAGAAGGTAAAGGATTATTCAAACTGTCAGCAGTAGGCAATACCTCTCCCAGTCATGCATATAGGATTGCACAGGAGAATTGCTTCAACAAGCATTAGACCTTGCACAGCGAGTAATTCCTTTTTAGTCAAGGGCATACAGTGGGAAGTGAGGTTTAAAAGAATCGTGTACCCAAGCTTTGGGGAGCGTGAGAAATGAGCTGCTCAGAGATCCACAGCTTGCATTTGTGGATGACTTATTGTATCAAGGTCTGCTAAGGGATGGAAGGATTTTGACAACAGGCTGACCTTTCTGCTGAATAGGCTGAATTCTCACTGAGCCAGGATCTACCAGCCTGAAAGGTCTGGCACACTTAGATTTCTTGTTACATGGGCACACTTGGATTTCTTGTTTGTCACATTCTGTGAATATCTATTATTATAAGCTTAACCATTACCAGTACTGCTTCACAAAAACAAAAATATGCTTTATGTGGGAAGGAATGTAAACCGATGGGTAAGTATTTGTGTGTCATTTAAAATTCAAAGACTGCGTAGAGAAAAATGTTTCTTTCGATGACTAAACTGCCAGTTCACTCTAAAAATAATAAA
This sequence comes from Apteryx mantelli, assembly GCF_036417845.1. Taxonomy (NCBI): domain Eukaryota; kingdom Metazoa; phylum Chordata; class Aves; order Apterygiformes; family Apterygidae; genus Apteryx; species Apteryx mantelli. The sequence goes on along the minus strand of NC_089979.1, from coordinate 54,172,262 downwards.
GGGATGCATTTAGGGAATTATGTTACAGCCCAAGTGCCTGATAGGCTATTTTTTCATGGGCACTCTGGTGCTCCAGAATTTTGTGACCACAATCTGTTTTAATGATTCCGTGTTTATAGTTATATGCTTAAGTCCAGATCCCCAAAGTTTACTTATGTGCTTAGTTTCTATTTTAGAATGTCAATTCCCCCAGGAAAAAATACTGAAATTCAGTTATTTCACGGGAGGGTAGATACCTAATTATGCTTGTGGTTCTGAAACATCCTTCCAAGATATACCAGGGAAGTCAAGAGCTGCACCAGTCCCCACCTTCACCAAAAAAGCCATTTTCGGAAGGTGTGGCTCCCACAAGTGGAAGATTAAATGCTAGATTTGTAACACACACTGACTAGGAGTCTACATGGATAACACACTTAGAATGTGTTTTGCATGTGGACAGTGTATATGCATGCACATCTTGTCAGTTTTGGCAGTGACTGGAAGCATTTCTGAAGGTAATAAGTGCCACGCATGTTTAACAAAACACATTGCTTTTACTCCTTCTAAAGCAGAACTGCACATAGCATGCCCCTGTTCTTCTGCAGCAGGGTGTCTGACAGAAATAAGAAAAAAAAAATCCCATCTTCGAGATTGCTTTCTGGCCAGATGAACCTGTTGGTAATTTCCTAACTGAATTTTGAAGTGTTGTCTTTTAGCCTCCAGAAGAGGAATATTCAAGGAGCTAATATAAAATATTTCAAAAACAATCAGAAAATGTATTGCTGAATTCAACTGTTGTTGGGTCAGGCCTTTCAAAAGAGAGATATTGTCTCAGATATCTGTTTTTCATGTGGTGTGATATTGTTGGAACAAACTTACAGATTCACTTGGGATACATCTAACTCCATATGGCATACAGAGAATCCCTAATTTGTTGAGAATTTAGTTCTTTATAGGAAAACAATTTGTGCACTTATTCAACCATCATATTCCATTTTAACTTTAATAAGTTATTTTATCACTGTACCAAGCATTTGAGAAGCATTAGAGACACATATTGCAAACCTGCAAATATCTCCATATTTTTCTCAGAAATTCTGAATTAATAGACAAAATAACAATCAGGAATTCTGTCCTCCATCAGAGATTTAATGGTGTCAAATTAGCAGCTGTTATTTCTGAGACGTTTTTCCTCTCATCAGAGTCTCTCCAAAGTTACTGGATAAAGTCACAGTTACTGCAGAAGAAATCAGCAGAGAGGTAACGTTCTTCATCACTAAAATCAAAGCAGTAGTCTGCCTTGTTTATTTTCATTTGTCCTGGCAGAAAGCAAGTGGCCTGGCATCAGGTTACATGCCTATAGGAAGAACTCCAAGAACACGTCCTTAAAACCTACTTTAAATGCAAGTTGTCTGAGCTTATTTGGCTTTGGCTACATTGCTGGGTCATTTGGGTACCGCTCTTGCTGGTTATTCTTTTGTCAGCATAGGTCAACATTTAATATGTGTCAGAAAGGTTGGCAGTTGTTTTTAAAGAGAGAGTGTGAGCTTCCCATAGCCGAGATGCACAGTTGTCTACAATGTGGTAGCCAGTAAATCTTTTACTGTGGAAAAACAAGTGGATGTTAAATAATTAGCATTACCTGAGAATTTCAGTTTTCCTTTTAGGAAAAGGGTGTTTTCGTGTGAAAGGAGCAAAACTTTTGCTCAATTTTTGTCAGAACCGTCTTAGGAATGTACACAGGAATAGCCCAAGTGCTCCAGAGTAAAATACAGCTTACCCAACTGGAGCGAAACACAATTTATATGAATCCATAATGCAAGCAGAGTTTAAAAGGTTGTGTTAGGTAACTCCCCAGACTCTTGACTCAGAAGAGCAATCTGAGTGCAGTTCCTAGTCAAGCACAGTATAATCTCTTTATTCTAAACCTGGAAGAGTTTCGACCTGAGAAAGGCGGAAAAAAAAAAAAACACGCATAAATTCTTCCCAGCCCAGTCTGGTTGTTTGTTCTTAAAAAGGTTACAACTTAACCCTATGAGGCCACAATTCTGACAAAAAAAAATTCTTTCCTAGCCCCTGAGACATAGCTGGTAGACTGGGCAGCACGCGAGAACTCGCACATCAGTGCAGACTAATGAAATCTTGATGGAATAAACACAAATCCTGGTGTCCAGTCTTTCTCATGCCTTCCACCCAGAAGGAAATTTTGAATATCCGCACCAGTTTTGGTGGAAAGGGACAACCATCAGCAAGTCTCGTGCCAGCTCCATCCTCTCGGTTTGGCCAGGGCATATTTTGTCTTCCTCGTTGCTGTGCTCTTTGTGTCTTCAGCAAGTCAAGTTTCTTTCAGTTAGCTGCAAAAATGGCCAGTCTGATGTATGGATAATCATTTGGCCTTTTAAAACGGACCCTCTGGCCAGTTTTGCTGCTTTTGTTTTTCCTTGTGCTGCTGCTTTCTGCATGTAAGTGTTTTCATTTGCAAAGATAAGATTAGCAAATTAACTGGTGTCAAATCCAAAATATGTATTTGTTTCTTCAAAAGTCATTTTTTTGTAAACAGTTCTGTGTGGTTCTTTGAGCCAGAGTGGTTAAGACCAAAATGATCTCTGTTTTGACACCATTTAGATTTTTTTTTATTAGCAAATATCTCAATGGATTTTGCAAGAGTGTTAGTAATGGCTCTGGTGACCCAGTCAGATTCGAACTGGGTGAGCATATTTTGGCCAGTTAAATTCTTCCAGTGGACTTTTTTCTCATGTTCAAACAACAGATACCTATTTTTAGAATTGCTATGCGTTAGTATGTTCAAAAAAGCAGAGAAGAAAACCAAGTATTTTGAAGTCTCAGGTTTGTCTCTCATATTTTTGTGAATTTTCAGGATATTTCTCATTCCTCTCTGTCAGCTCACCCTTCTCTAAGACAGATGTATAGACCTTCTCTGGGGTTAGCTCAGGAACCTCATAAAAGAAGATTTGATTGATACTTTGTCCCAATTCCTCATCTGCTGCCTCACAACTTTGTTAGAAGTATTACTGAGTAGGGTTCATTTTCTGTATTTTATTCCAGAAGGCTCTTTTAAAGACATTTGATAGGTAACCATTTTTAAGTTACTCATATTTTTATTGAGCCTTACTTTTGTGCCTCATAGATTACAGAGGGCAAATATGTGGTTTCAAGCCACAGGTGGCAGTAAGGTAAGCCTATAGGTATATATATCCATGAGCTTAGGTATATATATCCATGAACTTAATGACCCAGAATGCCACAGGAAGTGTTACAAAAGTGCAATTAGACACAATCTCCTTTTATTCATGTACAAAATGTACAAAAGGGTAGGAAAGACATTAACTTCCACTTTTGCTGTTCATAATGGGCTGGCACAGCCTGGCTTTGAAAAGGACTTTAACCCTCTTCCTTGTGTCTGGCCTAAGTAATAGTTTGCATCTGGCCTAAATAATAGTTTTGCAAGAAAAAAAAAAGTATCCTGCCCCACTGATGACTAATTTTAATTTTACAATGTTTTTAAACTTCTGATTCCAGTAAACCATATATCTTGGGGAAAACAACTAGGCTTTGAATCACATTCTGGCTCTGCACAAAACTCCAGATGATATACTCAGAAGTTCATGCCTAGGAAGGAAACATATTGTTTCCAGATAAAATATATCTTTGATATAAATCTGCCATTTTTCTTAATGCAGAGAGAGATAAATTGCTTTAGTCCTAGCATCATGATTTTTCCTGAACGCTTAACAAAATCCTAAATAAGCAAAGGGTGCATTTCTTTTTGGCTTTTGAATGCATAGAGCAGTGTTAAAAGCATTACTCAAACTCATGTGTGGTACTTTTCTAAGTGGTCACTTGTTATACAAAGAAATACAAATTTAGATTACAAGATGTTAATCTTCTTGCACATATTTTTGCTTAAATTATTTATGAAATCTCTTCTGCCAGGATAAGAAAATTGCACTTTTGGAATCAACACAGCATTGTTGTTTTATTCCTTAAGGTGTCTTGCATCTCTTAGGCGTTAATGGGTGTCTCTTTCCAACTCCACTTGAAAGTTTTTTCAAACCCAGTTTTAATCATGCAAAATATCATCAAGCTAAACACTTGATAGAGTGTCAGGCCCCATCAAAGTTGCTAGTAAAATGTCCTTTGGCTTCAAAGGACAAAGCAGCAGAATAAATCTGATGGTTTTTCAAGTATAGCTTCAGTTACATCAGCAAAACAGCATGGGTCCAAGCTGTCTCTCTCTCTCCTATTAAGACGATTGGTTCAGCTGGAAGCTTTTCATGCTCACATGGAGTTTACCGTAAGGCCAGATCTTGATCTTTTATGCGCACCACCAGGAAGGATTGATTTCAAACGAAAATTGAAACTTCCATCTCTGTTTCAATCCAAGCAGAATTGTTCTTTTCTGAATACTGTACATACAGAGGTAAAACAAGATGCAGGATCTTTCAAAGTCATAAGTTGACATACTTGTAAAGTCTTACATTCTATAAGTAAATAATTTCTTTAGACTCAAAGGGTATAGAATACTAACATTTGTCGGGTTCATAACAGCAACTGACTTTTCAGAATACTACTTTGTTAGCATTTTTCCCCTGTCTCATCAAAACTGCAGACCTTGCAGAAGTGTAATGAATAGTTACAAAAGGAGCAATACAGAGGAATACTGAGAATTCATACCAGAAGTGTAACATTTTTTGCTTGTGTGTATTTCATTTAGATTCAAGTGAAGGACCACTTTCCTGTAGAGGTTAAAATAACACTCATCTTTTGAAGACAAAAATCTGTCTTTGAGTCCCTCTGTAGTGGGAAATGGAAGGAATCCCGTGGAGAAACCTGTGCAGTGGATAGGGGACCTGCTTGGGATCGCAAAAGGAGCAGAGTGGATCAGGCCACTTTTACAGTTCTGGCCCTAATGGAAGTAGTGAAACCGCTCATTTTGGAGCTGTTTGCTCCCTTGTAGCATGAAGACAGTCCAGCTGAAGGCTCGTCTTACTTGCGCACACACTGAGCGGACTTCCAAACTCTTTGGCAAGTCATCGTCACATTACTGTTAATGAACTGACACTAGTAACATCGCTCAAGCTTCTTTGCTATACCAGTGCTTTCATTTCTAGCCCTTAATAGGCTGCAATATTTTCCTGTACATACCTTATTAGAGTTCAGAGCTATAAATAACAAAATCTGGTTTGAGAAGTAATTCAACTGCAAGCATTGAGCCAAAAGTTTTAATTAAATGTGCTGGACAGTAAATATTTATATACTTGCTTTCAAGTAAATGCCTTGGCTAGTTATGTCTCTATTTTACAGAGAATGTAACATTTTAGTGGCTGATAGGCAACTAGAAAATGACAGCAAGATTTCTCTCTGCATAAAGAAATATTTCATCATTGAAACGTGTGTTGAAGCAGAAATATACCTGGACCATTAGGGGCAGAATTACCCCAAACTCTGTGGTAACAGGATTCTTCTGATTTAGTCGCTCTGATACTTCAAAGATATGTTCTCTCTATCCCATGCCGTTTTTCAACTTTTAAAACAACGTTGTCAGTGTTAGGTGGGCTTCCAGGAAGGTCCTAGCAGTACAAGGATGAGGGTTAGATCAGCCTTTGGAAGAAGGGAAAACCTAAATTCTCCATGATTTTTGCCATTATACTCCACACCATCTTAACTCCACCATTGTACTTTTTGTCATTGTAGTGGACAACATAATCTGATCCCTGAGTAGACAATTTTGCAACCTATGGCTTTTCACATGCCTGGGGAAGAGGACTATTACAGTTACAGTTCTGGTGTGTCCTTAAGAATAGTCCTTCTGCTTTAAAAATGCCCCTAATAAATACTGAAAGGGAGAAAGATAGGGATTTCACACTGAAATAGCAATTTTTAATCTTTTCAATTGTGATTATTTTCCTGATTGCACATTAAAATGTATCTGATTCACTAGCATATAGATTTAATTATGATTTAATTCTTTGATGAGAATAAGAACTTGTCTTACTCTTTTAGGAATATATTTTGGAATCCATAGTCTTATTATAGCAGTATTTCAGCATGAAGTTATTTGAGGGTTTGGTCAAAGTACTTTTTCACCAAAAGGCTTATATTTTTAGTAGAAACTGTTAGTAATTTGAAGCATTTGAAATTGCCTAGGGGGTACGTCTTTTTGTAGCCATGTGTTTTCACTCTTTAGTTCAGCATCCAGGCACAAGATTGTATTTTCCAGTTTGTTAGAAGTAAAAGTGTAAGTACCTGACAAACAACAGAGCAGATAAAATCTAAGTTTTTTTTTTTTTTTAATCATCTCAGTGTTGCTATGAATTAATTCTCTTGGAATACTTGGAAATACAGTTTTGCTTATCCAAACCACCATTATCTGAATACTGTTAGATGCTGAAATAGTTTCCAAAGAGAAGCAGAAGACAACAGTTAATTAAGAGTGTTCAAAATGAATCAAATCATATGGCAAGAACAGAAATACTGGCCCAGATGAGCACTGTCGAGTTTAACATATATGATGTGCTGCACAGATACAGTGGTGTTGCCTCAAATAGAAGTATGGCTATAACATATCATGGTGACAGTCCAGGTGGACTCTGACAAATTTGAACTGTTAAGCCTGTTCAAATCCCCTAAAAGAAAGTACATTCTAGAAGAGAAAACAAAGGCCATTTGATAGACTAGGAGCAAGGTTTGAATATGTGCAGAATAAGTTTCAGGAAATTGTTTCTTATTCCTCTTTTATTCTCACACACATGTCCTGATGGAACATATCAACATAAAGTGTGTGTGTGTGTAATCAAGCAGTTTCTCATAGGGATCTGACTAATAAGGTATGTCTACACTAAGCTGCCCTTAGATATGTCCCTAAGCTACTCTTACAGGACAAAACTTGTAAGTGAAATCTCAGACTGGGCTGGAAGTCCCCCTCCAGACCACAGAGGATGTTGTGAGATCCAGATGGATGCTCTCCCTGAAGGAGGACCTCAGGCTGCCTGTTTGGAAGCTGTCTGAAGAGGAGTTGGAATAGATTTGCCCATGACTGTTTCTGGATATTGATCTTTCAGGGTGGTTTGGATGTGTTTGCATGTTTGAAGTCAGTAATAGTGCAGTTCTTCCCTCTCAGCTCAGTTTTATCTTTCCTGGTGATGAGATAGCATCCTCTGCTCTCAGAAAGACCTCTTATTTCTGTGAGATAAGAGGATTTCTTACAAAATGGTCCTTATTCGCCTATGGAGTTCTTCAGCAATTGCTGACTTGGGGCTTCTCACAGCAGTGTTATGACCGAAACGAAAACAACCATCTAGCTCATGCTCCAGGAGGAGCTAAGGAATTGGAATCCTTTGTCATTCCTTTCTTGACTAATGCATGTGTCTTAGATTTTTGCTGTTGAATGCTGACCTTTTTAAAAAAAAATGAAGCTAGAAAGCAATAGAGGAAACAAAAAGATATTTTTTACTGTTATTCATGAAATATATATATATCAGGGCCTTGCTATGGCCTTGCTAGGCTGGATATGATACGATTTTCTCTCTCTCATGTTTAGAAAAGAAAGCTCTGTCTGGACTCAAGAGAATAGTCATTGCATTTTGTGACTTTATCTAAAAATGGACCAGGAAATAAAACACTTTTCTGTATTGCAGTAAAATCTCACCTGTTAATGTATTAAGTTACCACGTCTCTTACAATTTCAAATGTGCAGAGACTTTCTGCTTAATGTAACGCTAGAGAAAGTGATTAGGTTCTTTGTATTAAAGGCTCTCTTTCTTTTTCCTGTATTCTCTTTGATGTAGTGTGAGTAGTACTTTAAAATGTGTCAAAAGTTACTTTTACTCAGGAGTGGGCACTGACCCAGAAATCTAGTGATCATTTACAAATTTAAACAGAATAGCACTTTCTTTTCATGTGAAATTCTAGCTCCATTCAACTTCTTAGCACCGATTTTCTTCATTTTGCTGTGCTTTTAAAGCACTTACTGCCTTTCCATTGGGAAGAGCATCATCTATTATTTATCTATATAGCTTCAAGCAGCTCCTTTGCATGCTTCTTTCAAATATGGAGCAGCCTGCACTATTAAAGCGGGAGAACAAGTTTCATAGAACATAAGACTTCATTAAAACTTTTCAAGTGACATCTATGTCTTTGTACAGACTTGTGCCTAATGCTTGATTTTCATTTTGCTTTGTATAAGTAAAACCTCTGTGCATCATTTTAGGAATGGAAGTGTGCAAATGCCTTTTTCTGCTTTGATGAAATTACCTGTTTCCTTCCCTGTAGTAGTGGAATGATGTGTGTACCGTCTCGTGACTTGAAACATAAGGGATTCCTTCTCACTCATAGACATTTAACACATAGCATAAAAAAATAAAAACACATAGCGGTACTGTAGTCTGTTTGTAATAGCATGGCAGAACTGCATTTAACATTCTAGTCTGTTAGTGTGTATTGATGTTCAAAGGAGAAATTAGATTTGTTCCACTGACCTGATCGGACAGGAATTTATTATGCTACTCAGATAGAAAGGAGGTATTGTCTGGAGAAGAATCTCACTGGAGAAGAATCTAGGCTGTGGCCAAAGCTGTGCTAGGTTAAGTATACTAGAAAAAATAATCTTGGAAAAAGACAAACTGAAGTGCTGAGTAAGTCAGTTAACTTGACTCATGATATTACATTTCCCAAGTGAGGATATTTTAATATAGAAAGTGGTATCCTCCATATAACACATTATATCTGCTGCAACAATATATAAAGGAAACTGCTTTGCCCTCTGTTGCAACCTTACTACAGCTGTTTACAACTTTCAGAGATTCTGAAAGCATTCAGAATGATGCTATTCCTCATTTTCAATTCCCAGAGATATGACTTTGCTTCATTTGCTCCCTACATCTGCTGCAACCTTGATTCCAAATGGTTAATAGGCAGTCCTACTATGACAGACAGTATCTTTTCATTTATCAATCTTTGCCACTACAAGGGTGACAATTACAGTTTCAGAAGCATTTGCATTACTGCTTAGAAGCACTTGATATGTCACTTTAGATTATGAGGGTTTTAGACTGTTCTGCAAATTATATTTTCTGACTTTACCCTCTGTCTCATTTATGCAATTTACAGCAGAATCTTGCAATTTATAATACAGTACAGAGCCTACAAATGGACATAGAGGAATAGTCCAGTAAGGTTGTTCTAAGTTAGAAAATGTCATAAATATATCTTTTTTTTTTCCTTTTAATATAAATATTATACCCAACTTGAGTATTTGGTAAATGAATTGGGAGACTTTGTCAACACTTGCTTGGAATATATCTCAGTCGTGGTTTGGTAAATGTAAAGTAAATATCTCATACAGAGTAGTTAAATCATACCTAAAAATTGTATCTTTGTAATCTTTGTATCACTCTCCTACTTTATTTACATACAGAATCACAGAAAAGTCTAGGTTTGGATGGAGCCTCTGGAGATCATCTGGTCCAACCTTCTGATGAAAGCAGGGCCTTAGATTAGGTTATCCAGGGCCCTGTCAAGCTGAGTCTTGAATACTTCTGGCAAGGGAGATTCTACCAGTTCTCTGGGCAACCTGTTTCTGTGTTTAATTATTCTCAGTGAAGGCTTTTTTATTTTTTTTCCCTCTTATAACCAGATGGAATTTCCCCCTTGTGCTTGCTGGGTCTTGTCCTGTTGTGGTGCACCTTGTGAAGAGACTGCCTCTGTCTTCTCTATAACTACCCTTTAGGTATTGCAAGATTGCAGTTGGATTGCTCTGAGCCTTCTCTTCTCTAGGCTGAACAAACCCAATTCCAGCAATCTTTCTTCCTATGTTGACTTCTCCAACCCTCTGATCATCTTGGTGGCCCTCCACTAGACTCCCTCCAGTTTCCCTCCAGTCTCTGTTGAGACCCCCCCCCCCCTTCTGGGGGGACCAGAACTGGGTACAGCATTCCAGGTTTGGCCTAACAAGTGCTGGGTAGACTGGGATAATCACATCCCTCTGTCTGCTGGCTGTATTCCTGCTGATACAGCCCAGGACACGTTTGCCTGCATTGCTGCAGGGGCACACTGCTGGCTCATGTTTAGCTTGCTGTGCACCAGGACCGCAGTTCCCCCAGTCAGACCCCAGCCCGTGCTGGTGTGTGGGATTATTCCACCCCAGGCGCAGGACTTCACATTTACCTTTGTTAAACCTCATGCAAATCTTGTTGGGTCAATCTTCCAGCCTGTTGAGGTGGCTCTGGTGGCCCTTCCTTCTGGCCTGTCTACGTCCCCTCCCATTTCGCTGTCATCCACAAACCTGCTGAGGGCACAGTCCCTCTTGTCACCCAGATCATTTCTAAAGGTACTGTATAGTATCAGACCTGGTATCGACCCCTGGGGAACTCCACTCATGACTGGCTGCCCATTCAACTTTAAGCTGTTAACCACCACCCTTTGAACTCAGCAGGTTAGCCAGTTTTCCTCCCGACTTGTGGTCTGTCTGTCAAGTTTATATCTTACCAGCTTGTCAACAAGGACATATGTATGAGGCATCATGCTAGAGGCACTGCATACACACAGATATATACGTGGGCCCCCATGTACATGCATAAAGAGAGAGAGTGCAAACCTCTTTAAAATGTTCTCTTTCAAATGTATTGTTTTGTCAATACTATGTATGAGTACAGCTCTTTGGTAGAGATGACAGGCTCATGAATAAATGCTATCAACAAATACTGTGAGTATAGTAAAATTTTGAAGATATTTCTATAATAATGTTGATGCCTTAAAACGGCCTTAAAAACTCTTCATAAATGTATTAAGGTAATGCTGTAATTTTGGTCCCTTGGTATTTAGAGCATTGTGCTTCCTTCATTTTAGGAGTCTGGTGTTATAATTTCTTTTAAAAAAAAAAGTTAAATTACAATAATTTTAAGCAGCTAAATCATCTGTCTGGAATGGGTCTATTTGATTTATTGATGCTTTAATTAAAAGCCATACCACTAAAAGTGTTTCAGTCTTTGTGACAGATTTTAGTGGATTCATTATTCTGGACAAAACAATCCTTTGTTAAAGTGCAGAGTAATCTCAGGCCAAGAGTTCTTTTTTTTGCAGTTCCATGCTAATTGAGGTTTCATTTTATGAAATGGCATGCAATCTATTACGTTATTTTGTATGAAGCACTATCAGTCTGCTTCTTAAAGACAGGTTGTCAGTCCAGTCAGTTGTTTTCTGATTAAAAACCTCAGCTGTCACTCAGTCAAATACATAGTTTTTTGTTTGCCAAGACAACAACTGAAGTGCCAGATAAGAGACTGAGGTGCTGTGGTATCAGAGATTTTCAGCAGTAAGAATCTCCCGACAAAGATAATGTTATCAAACAAGAAAATACATATTGGTGTTACCTCAGAGAAAGAAATATTTGCTCATGCAAATGCTAATGAGAGCAGTTCTATCTGCAGATTTTCTTCAATCTTCAGAGCACTGACAGGAAGAAAAGCTGTAGCTTCACAACCCTGAAGCTGGGGAGAAAAACTGACTGTGAGCGGCCTTTGTGGCCAAGGCAGAAGGAGCTCTAGCATTAACATACCACCTCTCACTGCTCATTTAATACACTGAGTCTTATCCAGTCTTTATAGCACGAGGGAATGTAGCAACTCAAAAGGTTTTGTAAGTAATAGATGTTATGGTGAAATTGCCTCATACTAGGAAGTTACTTTCAACTCCCTTCTTTGGTTGTCTCAGAGATATAGAGGGTATAATATTAACTCAGATGCTCTAGATACTGGAAATTCACATGCACTAGATACTGTAAGTGAATACTTCAAAAGAAGCTTCAAAATTAATGCTCTCCTACTTATAACAAAACCTCACAACTATTCTCAATTAGCTGATCAATGTTCACTCCAGTTTTCCAGTAGAAGTTGTGGAGAGATAAAAATTCGTCATTAAATACTTTGTTAAGTTTTCATTCAGAATTGAATAAAGGTTATTTTCAAAATTTGTGCTTAATTGGTTGAGGTTTGGTAAGACAAAATACATTATACCATGTGTCTGCTATACATTCATTATATAAATAGGTTATCCTGAAGAAATACCCATTTTTATAACCTGTTTTCCTTCTCCCCAAAATAAACTATCATCTAATAGATGAATATCATCTAATAGATCTGATCAAAGCATATATTGACAATGATATCCAGCAAACCTGTACTCACTAAGGCTTCGTTCTAACATGTTTGCACAGTGGTTTTACTGCCAGAGTAGCATGAAGAAGTTTTCAAGTTGATGAGAATTGTGTTCTGTATCATGCGTGTCCATTTTTTTAAGAACTGCTTATTGCCCACCCTGGTTTACTCCTGTTAGCACCAGTTTGCAGTCTGATTGTCCCCAGCATGAGAATATTCTGGTGATTTATATGATTTCAGTGGCCAGATTCCATCATGTTTTCCATGTAGTTTCCACCTTTTTCTTTTTTTTATATTCCAAATGATTTTGCATGTTGTTATTGTGATCAGCCCCTCAAATAATCAGATTGCCTCAGAATCTGTTAACCAAGAACTTGACACATCTGCAACTTGTTATGATATTCTTACTTTGCTGATGCGATGAGAAACAAATTTTGCCCTCTATGCAAATTTTACCAGGAAAGAGGGAAACTTTATATATATGTGTGATAGGGAAACAAATACAAAATTTTCTAATAGACTGAATCTTCAAGACCAGCCACTTCCACAAGCTGTATTGTCACTGACCCTTCTGACACGCAGCCAGGATGCATCTGCCAGACACTGGTCTTGCCCTAAGAATGGTGGCAGAAAAGCTAATCTATTCAGAGGCTGTTACACTCTTGTTTTTTACTAGAGGATTTCCCTGCATGATAGCAGATGTCTGCCCTGGTCTTTACACTGTTTGTTCCCTCTGACTATGGGATGGGGGGGGTCTCTTCTTCCAGAGAAATAGCGATGCTATTTGGTGTCTGATCTCCTCTCCAAGCAGAGCTGACATTCCCATGGGAGATGTTCCCCTTCTCAGGGGAAATGATCAAGTAGGTTCCCAACATTACTTAAATTGTGATTCTTTGAAAGATAATCCTCTTTAGGAGAGGGTTATTTTGAGAGGGTTATTTTGGTAACGACTATAAAATTCACAGGCTGTTCACATTCCTTATTTTATCTTCCCAGTTAAGTTGCAGATTTAGATAAATGTGTTTGACTTTGGCCAGACTGATATCAGGCTGAGATACCTTGTATGCTTCTGACCTGCTATCTAGAGGTATCCTCGGTCAAGTCCCTGTCTTCATAAACTCCTGAGTAGAGCCAGACTCTCAATTCATAACAAATATTTATGCTTTTTCTGGTTTAATGGACTTTCCAAGGAGAGATTGTGAATATCTAAAATTATTTTTTTCTTAAGTCATTCTGTGACTAACTCTTGCTTTTACCATTATTTGTAGATATCTCATTTATGGCCAAATAAGGATGCCAGCATTTACTATAGATTTGAATTTAAACTGAGGTAGGGACTTAGAGGACAGTGGTGGCTAAAAAAGAGAATCCATTATCTCTTCTTAAACTATTATGTATATTAATTTGTGGACTAAGAGATCCTTCTGAACCTGTAAAAGTAAAGGAAATTTATTAATTTTCTCCTGTTCCATTTTAAACTAGTCTGCATAAATACTATGTAGATTCAAGCATTATTTTTCCAATCATTTATAATAAAATAATGAAGATGCATGAAAAGAATATACATAAGAAATAGCTTAGAGTAACATAAAACATAAAAGAAAGCCTTATTTCTAATGTTCAGGATTAGAATTGCTGCTCCAACTAAATTCCAGACTACATTAGAGACAGCTTTTGGAAACAGCACCACTGACAAAGAGAGAGGAAATTTTTCCTTCCTCCATTCAGAGCTCAGATCACTTCAAAACCCTCTGCAACAAAATCTTCTGTTGGTTTTTTCCAGCAGCTGCCATCTGTGTTTTTGATTTTATTAAGTCAATTTGTTTCCCTGAACAAAACAAAACATCATTCGGGCTACAAAAATGAGTAGACAGGTGGTCTTCATAAAAGATATTTTTCCCATTGTGTTCTATACCACCATTTAGTCTAATTATCCCTATCAACTCACCCCTCATATTGTGATTTTTTTCCCCCAGAGGAAAGCAAATAACAGCATTTCTTTTTGAGAACAAAGAATTAACTTGGAAATCGTGCAAAAAAGCAGGACTGCCCATTGGTAGCCTTTGCCAATGCATTGGCAACAAAATAAAGGACGTAAAAGGGCATTTAAATTTTGAAAAAAAAAATAGCTAAATTATTTTCAGGTCCTGTGCTTGTCCTTGAATTTCTCTGCCAGTTCACATTAGCTTTTTATGAGCGTTTGTGTTAGAAGTCTGAATGAAAAAGGCTCATTCAGTTTTGGGGAAAAACAGCAATGCTGTGTATGACTGGAGGGAAGGGTGGTGTGCTTTCGGAAATGAGAAACAAAAGTTCCTTTTCTAACTTCCAGGAAAAGGAGATTATTGTGTTGTAATATTATATCATAGCTTTTAATATTTCTTAAATTCCCTCTTCCTTTCTTCTTTCCATCCTCCACCCCAAGACTACCACCATAATGTGTTTAGTGCTATCAGTGCCTGACCAAATTAGGAGTGATCAGATCCAACAGTGTAATTCTGTTAAATATATCCATTAACATGCATCCCCAAAGAAAATGTTGCAGCCCATTACAGCTCACTCTCTTGCATGAAATGGTAAGAAAGCCAAGAGTGACCACTGAGAAAATTGTTATCAAGTGTTTTGTTTGGCTTTTAAAGAAAAGAGAAAAGGAAGCTTGGGCCAAGTTCTTGGACAGTTGATGTCTTTCTGTCATCTCTCTGTAAAAATAAACTGAGGCTTCAGGTGCTTCTGTCCCTGAAACACCAAAGAGAATATACAAGTTTCAGGGCATGTTTCCATATGTTCAACTTCTAAAAATGTGCTTTCTTAGAAGTATTCATGCTTAAATTTCTTTTTTGACTGTTAGAGGTCAACAGAGAAGGAAAATTCTGTAGATTAAAGTGTGCAAAAAGTGAAAACTCGAAGCATCTAAGCACAATTAGAGTGAACTGAAATAAATATGAGTGTAAATGCTGCTGTTGTATATATCTGTGTCCAGTTGGTCATTTCCACCACTAGTAAGTAGAGCGCTCTCTCAACTCAGCACATCGGTAGAGTGGCTAAGAACTGAGAAGGTCGACATTTCTAACAGAGCATAGTGTGTTATTATGTGGGAAAAGCTGAGGAACAAGCCAGGATTAAAAAGAGAACAATTGCAATGGGAGTTCAATTCCCTTTTTAATGAATTGATCAGCTTTACCATCTATTCGATTATGTAAATGAAGGAAGAGAACACTGCACAGCTCTTGTGCTCACAGTACAGTCAGCTCTGTGGCAGCAGAGGGCAGGCATTTATGGGCAGCTTTTTGTTAAAGCACCATGGTCCTACTGGAAAGAAGGGGAGGGACAGACTGAAATCCTTCCAGTATTAGGTAACTTCAAGTTCTTGCAATATATATTAAAAAAGACCTACAGGTATGTTATGAACCCTCCTTCTTCACAGGGCATTACAGTGGTTGAATACGGTAAAGCTCTGCTTCCAGCTTAGCCTGAATTACTCCTCAGTTTAGGCACCATTGCCAGCACAAATAAATGTGAATTTGAACTTGTAACTGAATGTAGAAAATGGATCAGAGAATCTGGCCACAAGAGTCATTGTGTTAGGCACTGAGAAACTGGGGAAGCGGATTCTCAACACCTAACATGAAAAATGAGGTGGTGTCACAGCATGGTTTTGCCGAATTATTTCATTTAGTCTTCATCTCTCAGCAAACTGGCAAATATAAAAGTATCTGGATATTTGTAGGGGTGAAAACAGTGTCCTGGGAAGCATAAGTAGAATGAAATTAGTGAAGTGCATAGGAGAGCAAACTAGAGAAAAGTCAGGGCAAGATTTTGCATGTGCAGTTCAGTTCTTCAGTTCAGCAAATATTCACAGAATAGAAAAAAATGTCTGGCAAATTTTATATCCCTGTTTTAAAGTACAAAGGAGCTAACATATATAATCTTCAAACATCACCACATTTTTTTAATGGGCAAAACAGCATATTTTCCCTAACTTTGTTTGCAGAAATAGCTGAACCTTTTGGCTGAAATTTTCCAAGAACATTCAGAATGAAAAACACCCAAAAATGTAAAATGTCAACCCAGCTGCACAAAAGTATGTTGGAGTTATAAGCAACCAAAAGGAAGTGTTATAAGGTATTTGGCAGTGTTTGTATTAAGTGGTGCCACCTGTCTGGTTTATGATAAGCACAGTTGTGACGCAACCAGTTTTAGCACCACCTATTTGACATGGTGGCTTACTTGATCAAGTCAGGTGTACTTTGTACTGCATTTTCTTCCGCTATTTCCAAATAAGTTCTATAGCAGTGTGCAAGCCAGAGCCACCGTTTGCAGTCTTGCCTTTGACTCTCTATCCAGATTTAACTCCCTCAAGTTCAGTGGTTCTCTTAGCTTAATGCCTGCCTGGTCAGACACAGCTAGGACTAGTGCTATAAATGAGTGAATGGGAGAAAAAAAAAAAGAGCCCTCTGTTTACAGGTGTCTTTCATAAAGTTGGAGCTTAAATCTGATTTTTTTTTTCAGAATCTGTGGTCTTTTAAATGTATTTTGGAGGAGTTACCTTCACTTTTAATAGCAACAAGCATTTGCTTCAGAAAGGGGGTTCTTCCACACTGGTATTTTGGTTTCACTTCTGTGAAAAATGTGGAGTTTTAGCCACCATATTACAAGTTAATTTTCGTTCATAAGGTCAAATTTGAGTGTAGACAAGGAGTGAAGGCAAAGTGGCAGCTCTGACAGGATTTTAAATATTGCGGGAACCTGCTATGGCCTGAAACTGGCAGTGTAGAATTGGAATTTGGCTGTGTAATCTGATCATCAGCCTTGCAATATCAGAAAATGGTGATTAATGTATATTGTTACAATAAAGAACTTGAAATAGTCTGATAGTGCTTTTGAAAAATCTTCAGAAACACCATTTTTTCCATTTATCTGGAGGTCCGTATGTATTGTGCAAACATTTGCATATTTAGCTCATACCATATTAAATATCATGTTTCCCTCGTATTACCTGCCCATAGTTGTGGGACCTGTTAAAAATGACAGGATGTGAAGCATGAACTTGAATCTGCATCTTTACACCTGTAGATACAGGAGTGTCTCTTGAATGTCACCCCAGCGCAAATGAGGCAGAGCTGAGAGCACACTGCCTTGAACTCTTCCCACAAGCAGTCTGCAAGGAAGTGAAAAATTCAGCAACCTGCTGTTATCATCAACCACAGTTCAGTTCTCTTTTCCTGCTTTATTTGTTCCTCAGTTGCAGCTGATAATTGTATCAAGATCTTTTCCTGTGGCATTGCTGGTGCTAATGGCAATCCATAGGTGGTTCTGTGGTTGCTCTGAATGCTGCCTTAATCCGCTTAGCTGCTTTTTAAATTCTAATTTATGCTCTGGTTCAGTTTTTAGGGATTTTTAAAAAGAAATTACCCTCTTCTTGGAAAGGGAGCTTGTTGGTGGCTATACTTGTAGGAGAAAATAAAAAGGGAAGTTGGATGTATCCGAAGACCAGACATTAATGTTGCTGATTTGAATATAAAATGTGAAAGGCAGCACAGGGTTGCAGGAGTTGTTCTCTAGAGCTCGCGCTGATTTGGCCAAAATGAAGAGAGCTTGGAGCTGCAGCATGAGATGGTAAAACAGAGATTTCGGGCCTGCTGGCCCCTTCGATTTTAATACATGGAATCCACTGAAGAGTTGCAAACCCAGAGGTTTGTGTGCCAAGTATGTGTGTTGATTTGGCCCTTGCTTTTGTATAAGACATTAACCCAGTTAAAGCCATTACACACTCCTATGGAAGTCCTGTATTTTTCTGTAGGGTAAAAGCATAAGGCAATTTGGGTGCTGCAGTAATTTACATGGTAATACAGTTTTTTACAGTTTTTACAGTATTATAAGATGATGAATAGATTTATTTTTAGCCTAATCATGTAATAGTGATACAAATATTTTAGTGATATAAAAGTTTTACAGTAAAAATGATTTGCTGCTTCACTAGATAGGAAGTATGCTCTTTTTTTTTTTCTTTGCATACACAAAGAATTTATTCAATGAACTCCTTCCCAAAACCACATTTAATGTAATCTCCAGAGTGGTAGAAGGCTGAAAGCAGTTCTTCTTTCCCTTCGTATTTTATATCTGACATTATATTGCCAATTTGTTCTTACTGCACATTCTGACTATTGAAATGCAATAGTAAATTACAGGCAGTGGCACATTTCACTGAACAACTAGTCATAATCCAACAATGTATATCTTTTAAGAGCTTTTTTTTTCCTTACTATGCAAGGAATTGGGATTTTAAAGCAACTTTTGAAAATACTGGTTACCAATTCCTATTAGCCTCCTACTAAAAAGGGCTGTTTCCCCATGTCAGGTTTTGATTCACAAGAGGCTGCGTGGAATTCCTCAGAGCTGCGTTGCACCACGGTTGTTTGAAAGTTGCTATGTCAGGGTTAGGAAGGGGACAGATGGGCAGGGAGGAATGTGAGGAAACAGTGTGTGAGAAATTGTGAATCATCGTTTTTGGTTTGCAACCTATCTTTAAATGCCTAGGAATCCCTTTGATATCTGTTAAGCTGCTGAAGGGAGCTGCTGTTGTATAGACAATTCTGGAATCAGGACAGAAATTACTTAAGGAATAAGTTGTTCTTAAAAAAAAAAAAAAAAGAATAACATACTAATGAACAAAGAATAGCAATAAGAGGATGCTGAACATATGTTTCATTTCATGTTTTTTATGAGTAAATGATGGTGGTCTTGCATGAAGGATGAAATCACAAGTTACATCATAATTCTAGTTACTGAGGACTGATTGGGGGAGTGGAAGGAAATTTCAGAATGCAAAATTCCCTTCAGGATTATCTAACATTTAGAGGACCAGCATTTCCAAATTTGGTGTGTAAGTGAATACTCATGAAGGTGATGAGTAAGAACATGTGTGTGAATATGTTTGCCTTGTCATGAATACGGCAAGATAATGTAATGCCTAAACCACACATACCTGCCTCGTGGAAATACACTATATGTGTACATTCTTAAATTGTTAATTGTTAAGATGTTAAGAGATGTTCAAGAATATTTTCATAGTTCCTGGAAATTGCAAAACCTGTAAAACTTCCAGTATTTTGCAGTCGCTCTTGCATGGTCATAACACCTCAAACCCTCACAAAGTTCACTACGGTATCAGAGACATAGGCTTACAGGCTTTCTGAAGAACATCCGACAAAGAGTATAAATGAACCTTAAAGAAGTTGGCAGTGTAATTTATGTTCATTCCAAGGTCTGGTTGCAGTAGCAAAGCAGCACAGAAGTACCTTTGTTATAAATGAGATTATGATGTAGCTAAGTGTAGCTAAGATCTGTTAGGTAAATATGTGTGTACAAAGTTATAGTTTTTTAAAGCAGTTGCTTAATCTCTGCCAACAGCATTTTGCTATGGCCTGCTTAAGCACACCAATTTTTGTGCACCCAGTATGGATTCCTGTTCATTCCAGTGCTTCCTTATGCAAGCAGTGACAAACTTCTCTGTGTAGGAACAAACGAGAGGGACGTGAAGACTTGCCAGAACAGTTAGGTTCCTATATTTAATATGTTAAATCCTGAGTGTTTATTTTCTGATTAGTAGATACGAAAGAGAATGTTTCCTGATTTTTATTTTAAAGGTATTTTGCTTAGAATAATTTATGTTATATAAAATTACTTATAGTTGTCAGAGGTGAACATTAATTTTAGCACAGAATGTGATCGCTTTTGCTGAGTACTGTATATGGCAGTTTTTGCTTATGAGCAAGCCTGTATAGTGATGTATAGTTTCTTTTCTACTGTTTCCTGAAGTTATATGCTTAAGATATATAAGGCAGGACAGAAAGTTAGAAGTACTCCTTTTTTGAAGTTATACATAGCTAATTGATTATTTACAGTTTTACAAGACATTTAAGTACTACCAAAAAAAAAAAACCCAAACTCTGGTACCTGTGTTTCTATATTAATTGAAAGTACAGCCAATTAAAATGTGCTGAGGAATAATGGGTTTTTTTGATTTATAAGATAGCCCACAACAGCAGTTTGCCAGAAATAAACATTGCATATGTATGCATTTACATTGGAGCTAGCAAAATTCTTTCCTGGGAGACTCGTGCAGCTCATTGTTAATATTTAAAGAGTTCTTGATCAAATCCTTCTTGCATTCTGTCAGTGCAAAGGAAAACTCAATTAATATGCCAAAAAATGAAAGGGAGACACTAAAAGAATTATTTTGGCACAGTATTCAACTATGAAGCTGGCACGAACATTTTGTCCTCTATTTCACAAATATTTCATATTATGAATTTGTTTTTGCAAATAGATTCATTTTAATAGGATTATTCACGTTTGTAAAGTTAATCATGAATGTGTACGGAATAATGGGTATGTATTTTAACTGGTATGTAATTTAGTATTTAACTTTTGTCCCATTTCATATTCTCTGTTTCTTGGAGAATCTGGAACAAGCATACAGGTACATGATTTTCATTGTTACATCCATAGCATATTAGTTGGAAACCTTGCTAAAACTCAGAGTTGTAATATGGGTTATGTACTGAGATATAAATAACCAGGTCAGCTTCAAAAGGAGGAACATTTTTATATAACCATGGTTTTAGTTCATTTTAGTTCATTCAGACCTGAGAAAAGTTAGCAACCTATTCACTCTATGCTGTTTTCCATAGCTTTGTCAATGTACCATAAACCTGGACACAAAATGTCTGCTGAAATAATCTTCCATAAAAAAAATATGTGAAAGTGTACTAAAAGGCTTGGTCATTTTGCAACATAGATAATGTCACTGCGGAATATACCAGAATTTGTTTCTTGAGAGACAAAAGTTAGGTGATGTGTTATGCTGTTCACCCTGTGGGTTTTGTATGGGCTTAGGCTTAATTTTTTTTTTTCTAAAGAAAATGAAATTTTAAATAACCAGTTCACTCATAGTTGAAGTTTTCTCTTCCAAAAAATAATACACACTATTTTTTCACAAAAGGTTCTGAGCAGCATATCTCTTTTACTAACACCATTTCACCTGGAAAGGTCATGGAAAGCACACTTCATACAAATTGCTACCTTACAGCTTGCGTGAACTGTAACAGAGTTAAAGTCCTCCGTAGTGTCATCTATTGGAGAGATTTTGCAGAACTGTCAGTGACAGGCCTTCCACAGAAGGCAAGACTATTTTGCTTCACACATTGTTTCATAACCTCATATGTGCAATCACAAATCACGTGAGCAGCAGTTTTTCTAGGAAGGCACCGAAGAACCTCATGGATGCCCAAGGCAGCAGTAGGCTTTTTAGCCTGAGACCTAGCCCTTCTTACCTAAGTCCAGTGGACTATGGGTAAGGGAAATATTTTCTCCACTCACACAAATCCAGACCAGATATGCATGAACCGTGTGCTTCCCTAATCTAGTCTAGTGGCAGAAAGCCTAAACTATCCATATGCTCATTTGTGCTCTGGAATTGCAGAGGCATGCTGACAATTTGGCGGTTGTGACTGTTCCTGTGGGCGTCACTGAGACACTCCTGTTCACTTCAGCTCTTTAGTATCATGTGATGTTCTGGGAAGTTGTGTACATTCTGTTTCTTCATGCTGCACAGAGACCTCCCTTACAGATCCTGAACTCCAAGAAGTTAAGAAATATGTACCAGGAGATGGAACTGACCAGGAGGTGAAACAGAAAACGTTTTCTCAGGCTGGTATTTTAATACCACCAGCCAATTTCTTTGATTATTATTGTCTCCTCTGCCTCTAAAGCAGCCAAGCTATCTTAGGCATGAGAACATTTCATATTTCTCTCACACCTCTTTATGTTTCTTATCATACTTTTTTACTTCTTCTCTTTCAACCAGAACATTACTCTTTAGAATCATAACATTGCTTATATGTCCCTGAACATACATTTCTAAGGGCAAACCACCTTTAAAGCAAAAGGAAGTTAGCTGTGTGCTGAAGTTCTCCATAGAAGTAGAGGGAAGAAAATATCCCATGCATTATAAAGGTAAAAATTACTATCTCTGGTGTTCAATTAGGACTAAAACTAGCTCTAAAGGAAATCGCATACTAAGTATTTAACAAAAAATATTTAGTGACTGACAAGTAGAAATTCATGTACCAATTATTCTAGCTTTGCGGAGGTATCCAGTTGGTTGTTAGAAGAGGTTCAAAACAGAGATCCAAGGTTAAATTGGTCCCTGAATGCTCCCACAGTGTTGTTACATTCCCCATGAATTTAGTCCATTCTACAGTTTTGGCCATACTATTCATGATCTATAGCATGAAAATTGGCAGCTTAGGGAAGTAAATCTAACTTTGATTTTCAGTGCAATTTTAACAAAACTGCTTTGCATTAGTGCCCAAATCCAGTTTTTTGATCACATCAAGAGTTGAGGAAGAACAACCAGAACAATTGCTAGGGACATCAGGCCATGGGAGAAAAGTGACCACTTAGTCTGCAAAACAGCAGAGTGGCTGGGTACAACAGAGTAACTGGCTGTGAGGAGGAATAGGTAGAAGCCTGTGATTATTTACTCAAACTTTTCCACAGGTTTCCACTCCTACTGAGAGTGAGTGCACCCCCACCTAACTAGCCAGAGCAGGACATCTTCAGGAAACCTGCCCCCTTGCCCAGGGCATGGCATGTCCTCAGAGAGGAGGACTGGGGTTGTGCTGTGAAACACCTGTGTCACCTGGGACACAATCACTTGAGTCTGATTCCAGCTATATCCTCAGCAAGAGAGTATTGCAACCTTTAGAGCTTCTCATTTTTGCTAAGGTTTAAAACCTATTAGGGGAGGATTGATACATTTTAATGTTTCATTTTTCTAGATTTCAAGGTTTATTTTAGCTACTTGAGAGAATATGACCAAAATGGAATTGAAGGTGCAAAGGAGTGTAATATTTTGTTACTTTCATGACTGTGGGAAAATCAGGCTTGCTACAAAAATTAAGTTGTTTTCAAGTAAATAGTAGCATTTTTATTGATATAACTATGGGTTTGAAGCATCCCTAAAAAAATCTTTACTAACAAATTCAAATCTAAAAGACTACCTAGTAAAGCACATTCCAGTTTCCTGAGCCTCTGTTTATGAAAGAAAGAACCATCAAGAACAGGGGACAGGCATACTGCATTTACAGTTGTCATAATCAAATTCTTTTTCTATTAATCATTTTATCTAACTACTTTCACAAGAGTGCACTATGTGTCCAAGTTAGATTTAGAGCAGCAGAAAAATTTCTGATTCTTGTCCTTTGGACTGGTAGATATTGGAATCCTTGTATGTCATTGTCAACACGTGTCAGAGAAGGTTAAGTCTTACACACTTTATTTGGATTAATTTTCCCAATCCAGACTGTAAAATAGTGTTAAAAGTATCTGGGGAATTTACATTTTTCCACAAACTTTCTTGACCTGTTTGGAAATTGTATTAAAAAGGGGCTGGTTTTTTACTGGGCTACCTATAGTTTTTAAGCCTTTCAAAAGTATAGAATGTGAAAACATTAAAGCTGCTAATACTATTACGTTCATTACCACAACATAAAGCAAATAGCTGTTTGAGTAAAGCATGGGTGTTTTGGCTGCAAAATGTGACTTTCCATAGCTTTGTGGGTCTCAACTGACTGCATAGTTAATTGAATCATGGTAGTGTTTTTGTTACTCCATATGTATCTTTAGTCTTTTCCCACAGAATTATTTTGGCAACAGCAGTTGGGCTGTTTTCTTCAACTGGAGTAATCAGACACTGGAGTAAAAAGTTATGAGAAGTGAACTTTTAAATGTTCAGACCTGATGTGATTTCCTACATTTTATGAGACCTGTAGGAGTGTAATCATCTTTACAACCTCTATGGTTGCCTCAGTCAGACTTGAATTCAAAAGTTTATGGAAAAATGGTAGAAAATATAGCTGCATATTCAGTCCAAATAGTTGCACAACCCTTCAAAACTAAGAGGAAAAAATGCTGGTTTTTATTGTTCCCAAGAATGTGAGAATTAACTGAGAACAAGTTGACTTGCACACCTAGAGACTGCAGGTACAGTAGCATACTTCCCAAGCACGCTAGAAGAGGAAGCAGTCTAGTGCAGATGCTCAGGCAGCTAAGAGGAGAAAAACTGCAGGACAAAAGAAAACAAATTAGCTGGTCCCATCTGAGCTTAGGTGCAGTTCCTGCTGCAGACAGACCTGTGGAGGTTGATTCTGCCAAGCCTGAGGAGGGATCCGTGGGCTTCTTGGCTTTCTCGTGGGGCTCTTGGAAAATCAGTGCTTTCTGAAGGAAAAAGAAGGGAGAGTTGGAAGGATTCATGATGTTCTCTGTGCCTTCTGCTCTTATTCTTTGATATTCAGATGTTGCCATTTCCCACACTGTGAATCTTGAAAAGGTCCTGTCTCCAGGTAGGTTCACTGGTGCCTTGTATCATCGGAGCCCAGGCCCACAAATAACAAATTCTTTCATCTCCAGGAAAGTTCAACCTCCTGTTATGCTTCTTCACACTGTAAAGAAATAAGTGGAATTTGCCTCTCTCTACCCAGCTGGCTATTTTTACAAAACTTTCTTACAAATCTTGTACTTCAATCCATGTCAGCAGTAAGCTGTAGTAGGCCACTGCGGGAGGCAGGGTGGTGGGCAGGAGAGAATGGACACAAGCACCACAGATAGGGGGACTGTATAAACTTTATTACTGCAGGAAACCTGGCAAATAATACTTAACAGATCATTTTTACTGCTGTCCCACATCTCTCTCGTAGACTTCAAGGACATACTGTAATTGTCTGAGATCACACTCTTGACTGTTGTATTAAGACCATAAAAGCTTCCCTCTAGATCACAGTCTTATGGAACTGAACCAACATTAAGAGCCTTAGCAGGCTTGGCATTTTTTTCCTATTTATTTACTGCAGGAGAGATCACAGATCTCTTAATGTTACTGCAACTCTTTCCAGCATTTTACTCTGAACTTACTCTACAGATGTCCTTGACCTGCCAGTCTCTTTCATCTGGGAAAAGAAAGGAATGATTTTTTTAAAGTACTTAAGGCTCTTCTGAACGCAGCTTTATAAAAAAAAGACTAGGATCATCACTTTTTAACACTGTACATATTCACTCTTGTGTGCTCTTATTGGATGTGTTTTTGCTGAGTGCGTGGGGTATATGTATTTTTTGTTTTGTTTTATTTTACATCCTGTTTCACAGTGCTCTGCAAAAACCTGTTTGGGGAGACGGTGAAATACAGTGATGGGTCTTCCTCTCACCTTAACCATGGTTTTCTTGAACCCGAAATAAAAAAGAAGGAAGAGACTGGATAAAAGAAATGTATATCCCAGTACTGCTGGAGCCCACCTTGTTCCATATAGCCATCCTGAGTTAGAAACACAGAAATTCAAATGGCCAAGCTCTCTGTGACTGTACATACTGTTGCAGCTCCCAGGACTCTGCCAGTTTACAACAGAACTGGGATTCAACCCATGTCTTTATTCGCTTGCATTCTGCAGCTTTTTTACCATCACTAATGCAGATAATAGCTAGGGATTTTGTAATCACTTGCAGAATTAACTCTACCCTAAGTACACCTTGGCTAGCAGTTCTTTAAATAGATACAGAATACTGATGCAGGAATATTATAATTGGAATTCTTCCTGAGATACAGTTGAGATAAAATGAATACAAACAATTAGATTACTAATATCCTAAGCAGGTGTTACCTGTGAGCTAAAAAAGTAGTTTTTTTACTTTTTTTAAGAAGTCTTTATTTTTAAGTGAGTTACATGCTCATATACTTTCAAAATTGACAGTTATGGAAACAAGCACCCCTCATTTATCTGCCAAAAAGAGACATTATGGGAATAATACATTCCTGACAAGAACCACCTCGTGTTATCCAGAATTCCTTCATTAGATCTTCTCTGCAGTGTCAGTGTCTTAAATAGTGCAGTCTGAAAACACACTGGCTATTACAGTTGCAGTAGTGCAAGTTTTGCAACAGCGATGTATCCCATTCCTTTCGTAGTACTCACTTGCATTGCTGTTTTGGCAGTGGTTAGCCTGGTGTATCGTCTGTCAGTCAATAATGATTGCTAGATCTGACTGTACTTCAGAGAAAGACAACAAAATGTGAAATTTTTCATCAGCTATGGGTTTGGGGGGTTTTATGTCTGTTTGCTTTTCTCCATGAAGTGCAGATTTAACATTGGTAAACAGTAGTGACTGAAATTATGAATGAAAAATAAAATTAGCTTACTGGGGCATTGGTTATGATTCTGAGTTACAGTTGTGAAAATACAGACCAGTGTGACTGGCCTCAGGAGAATTGCTTTAGATTTATCTAATTATTGGTAAAATGAGATTCTGGCTTTCTGTGTGAGAGTAAATTCAAGAATATGAAAATTGCTATTTTAAATTAACGCTCAGAATCTAAACCAAATAAATATATTTCTTGTCCTGTTAAGTGAATTGAAGACAGTTGTGAATAAGTATCTTGTATTTTATATTGTATTTTGTTAACATTCCAATCTAGGATCTTCATGAGGAAAAGTAGGGGAATACCCAAGCCCTGCTCTAACCAGTTTTCTGGACATTTTCAGTCAAGTTCTTTGTAGCCAGAGGAATTCCTAAGAACAAATCTGTGTTTGCTGATACATCATAATAACATTTTTGTACATCTGATAAGAGCTATATTTTATAAAATAGCCTAAGGCTGGATGGAAGGCAGCTTCAGGCAGGTGAAAAACGTGCCTTATAATGTGATTTAAGAAACCAAATCAATTTAGTTTGTGAAAGAGAAAGGTACGAAGTAATTCTGCTTTGTACCTGCATGAGGGAAAATGTCTTATGGCAAGGTCTTCTGGAAAGATCTTTTCAAAAACCCCAGAGCTATTAGCTGCAAGTGAAAGCAAGACTCATTTACATGCAGCTGTGTGTCAGTGGTTAATTACCAGAACAATTTACTCAGAAACGTGGCAGATTCTGTTATTGCATATCTTTAAACCAGAATGGAGACCTTTCTAAAAGGTGTGCTGAATGTCAGTGAGAAGGTGTGGCTCCACTGCAGCTATAATGGATGATTTCTGTAACCCATATTATGCATGAGGACAAGCAGTCTAACAATCATGGCCCCTTCTGAGCTTAAACACTAATGGTGACATTTAACATACTATGAATTTCATGTTTTGAAAGGAAAGGTGAGATTTCTGTTGAATAGCTAAAATGTAATGAAATGAAAATGCTGTGTATTTTTTCATTCAGGTTTAAGGGATTACAGCTTTTCCATACACGATGTGAAACAGATTGTACAAATCCACTCTCCCTTCCCCCTGAAATAAAATGGAATGAGGAGGAGGAAGTAACAAAGAATTATCATGATGTTCTGTGTGTATCACCAGTTTGATATATATAGTAATCTGGTTACAGTGTTTCTCTTTTAAAGAACCATCTTCCTGAAGCATTTTGAATGCTACGGAAATATTTAATGCACACTTACATATTACTCTGCAGGCAGTTTTTACAGAATAATAGAGCTTAATTACATTAAAAATAAATGCATTACTTAAGTGGTAATTTAAAATATTCAGGACAAGATGCTCTGCAGTAGAACCTAGAATAAAGCATTTCACCTTAAAGAATACATTAACCCAGTGTATGTATACTTTATCATTTGCCATTAGTTGCAAAATAAGTTTCATGAGCTCCTTACAATGTATTTCATTTATGGTAGTTTTATGTGATAAAGTGATGAGTTACTAATACCATTCTCTTTTAAAGAGTATTCTCCAAGGTTTTGAAATTGTACCTATCATATTATGGAAAATATATATTCTTTATTATCGTTTTAAGCTAGCAAGT